>NW_021604753.1:1918654-1929955 GCF_004785775.1 Grammomys surdaster | reverse complement strand
AGAGAGAGAGAGAGAGAGAGAGAGAGAGAGAGAGAGAGAGAGAGAGATTCTGCTGCCTGCTTTTGGATCCCTTTCCTCTAGCTGGACTATGTCATCAGGCCTCAGTGAGAGAGGATGCACTTAGTCCTGCTGCAATTTGATGTACCAGAGTGGGTTGGTACATGAGGCTTCTTCTTGTTGAAAGAAAAGGGGATAGGGAATGGGGGCGGGGATGTGAGAGTGGGACTGGGAGGAGAGTAGAGAGGGAGGCTGCAGTCAGGCTGTAAAGTGAGTAAATTAATTAATGAGGGGAAAAACCTACCCTCTTCCAAACCAAACAATTTTGTTTTGACTTTCTTTTTTTGTCTTTCCATTTTAGGAAATCTGCCTCTCTTCTTTATCTCTCAGATTCCTTTCTTCATTGCCTCGCTTTCATACACAAAGAAAGAATGTGATTATGTCTCCAGATCACTTCACATTAGGCCACCCACCTCCATCTTCCATACTATTTATTGTGCAGCATCAAACTCAGAAGCCAGAGGTAAACTCTTCTTACGCTACAAGTGGCTTCAATTTCCCTCTCCTTTTCCCATCCCATCTCTTTCCAATTCTCAAATGTTAACCCACCTCCATATCTCTGCTTCTAACTTATTCATCAAAAATAGTAATACATGAGATTGGTTGTCTGTAAGTATAGAGACAAATATGAAAACGGACAGTGTGAGATGATCCCAGACTCCTGACAAGAGATAGTCTTTCTCTTTGTTTAAGTTTGCATCTTATGAAGCCTGGGTTGTTACTGAAGTCTTAAAAACTTTTTAAAGGTTTTTTTTTTTTAATGTCAAGTTGACACAAACTATATACATTTTAGAAGAGGGAACTTCAATTGAGAAAACATCCCCACCAGATTGGCCTGTGGGCAAGCCTGGGGTGTATTGCCTTGATTGATGTGGGATGGCTCATCTCACTGATGGTGGTGCCATTCCTGGGCAGGTGGTCCTGGATGGAAGAAGAAAGCAGGCTGTGCAAGCCATAGGAACAACCAAGTAAGCAGTGTTCCTCCGTGGCCTCTGTCAGCTCCTGCGTGAGTTTTCATTTCTGTCCTGCTTGCGTTTCTGCTGCGACTTCCTTTGATGCTTGACTGTAATGGAGCATTGCAGGCTTACATACGCTCTTTCCTCTACAGGTTGCTTTTGCTCATGGTGTTTATCACAGTAATAGAAATTTTATGCCAGACCACCTCCCTACAGTAGAGAGGAGCATACCGGACAGTCTCCTTAACCTGCCCAGCAACCTGTCCCAAGAGTCCTTTACCATTATTGATCATTTTATATTCTGGGGAAATTCATGTCGGATTTCCTACATTCATCCACCTGGATTTTCTACCATTTTGGGTTAGTTCTTGGCTCAGCCCAGAATGAACTCTATTCTACACATAGTGAATTCTCCCCATTATCCACGACATGGATGAGAACTTCCTACACCCTGTCCTGACTGGCTCAGATGCTTCCCATTATGCCTGAAATGATAGCATATATTTTGTAATCATCTGCTTAGGAATTTTCCCATGCTGGGAGCTTGGTGTGGAATGCTGTCCTCTGAGCATGACAGCCATCACCATCTTAATCACAGAAGTTGAGGTTATAGCAAGACAGCCTCAAGATCTGCTGATGTTTCCTCAGAGAAGGAAGATGAAGAAGGTTATAAGAACCTCACCCGAGGTTTTAGCCACTCCCTCCTGCATCTTCATCCTGGTAGTATGTAATTCTGTCTCAGCTACACATAGTCTCAGGGGCATGTTCTCAAATATAGAATGTGGGCACTCAGTTGAGTAGAGCTGGGAAAGAGTTAATCTCCACAGCTTTTGAGAGGCACCCATGTGTGGTGAGTTAAGGACAATAGTTTTAGGGTCACCCATTCTCCCATAAATAAGTTTAACAAAGACTTGAGTAGAGTAATAAAGACATCAAAGACTTCTCAATCTAGACTTGGGTGAAATCATAACCTTGTTCTATTGTTGGCACCCTATTCTGAGCAGACATTTGTTCATGTCTCACCAGGAACTGGTAAAGCAACAAATCTCCTTAAAGGTGAATTCATCTCTGAATCAATATTGCCTGGAACACAGCAACAAGTAAAGGAATTTCAAAAGACTTGAATGAAAGAACACGTGAACACATGGAGGAACGCTGTCTTTACTGTATCATGACACCTTCTTGAACATGTGTGAAAAGGGCTTACTGAGCTTGAAGGACAATTTGTAGTTGAAGATCCTATAGATGAAAGCCCAGGCAAATCATTCAGCTCCAGATTCAGTGAGAGATCCTTTCTCAAAAGATAAGGTGGAAGTGATCGAGTAAGATACTAGACTTCTACTTTGGACTCCACTCACATGTGCACATGCATCTGGCCACATCCATGCAGATACTTGCATGCACATGCACTTGTGCACATACACATGTGCATAGTTACATATACATGCATAAGCACAAAACTCAAACTCTAAAATTACTTTTAATACATAAATAACCTACCAGGAAGTCTATACCCATTTAGAAAGTTTTATAGGAATTAAGATAGGATTAGACTCCTCTGTCATCTCTGTCTTCATTCCCCCATGGATGACATACTCCCGTTTGACTGGATAGTTTGGCCATTGGCATGAAAACCTTCCAAGAGAAAGTTTTCTTTTTAGCATTATTGATACTGATATACGATGCTTTGTTATAACCCTGGAGACAGACTTGGGTAGGCTACGCATGGGGTAATGAATGCAATTAAGCTGGTCTAAGCAGCATCTGGCTTACTTCTTATTAATTACATGCAAGTTACTTAACCTCTGGGACACACATTTCAGATCAGTGAGATTGGGCTAACAATTTTACAAGGTATTGAATAGAAACCCCTAAGGGTAGTAACGAGGGGTATTTCTGGTTATGTTTCATGCTCAGCAATCATCCAATCACAACCACCAGCATCATGATTATCCCTAGAACTCAGATTTCTTGATCAGTGTGATAGTAAACACAGTCTGTCTGTCTCTGTCTCTCTGTCTCTCTCTCTGTCTCTCTCTCTGTCTCTCTCTCTGTCTCTCTGTGTGTGTATGTGTGTGTGTGTGTGTTTAGCTTTACATATATGGGGATGCATTTATAAGCCAGTAGACGACTTTGGATGTCATTCCTCATGATGTCACCCACCTTAATGTTTATTGAGGTTTATCTATTTTTATTTTATGTGTGTGGGTGTCTGGACTGCATGTGTGTTTGGGCAGCAAGTACATGTAATACCTGAAGAGGCCATATGCAGGTACTAAATTCCCTGAAACTGGAGTTAACAAACAGTTGTAAAGTACTGCATAGGTGCTGAGAATCAAATGCCAGTCCTCTAGGAAGAGCAACCAGTGCTGTTAACTGCTGAGCCATTTCTCCAGCCAACCCATTGGGCACTCTCTCCACCTCCTACCTTACCACTTTGTTTCTGAGATAGTGTGTGTCAATGACTAGGACTCACCAATTTAGCTAGGCTGCTTAGTGAGTGTTGAGTGAACCCCAAAGACCCACCAGCTTCTGTCTCCCCAGCACTGGGATTGCAAGTACAGACCACAACACCTAGCTTCTTTTCACATGGGTCCTGGGATGGAAGATGGGTCATCAGGTGGCCACAGAAAGCACTTTACCAATTGCACCATCTACCCAGCCCCAGTGTGGAATTTACCTATTGTTCCACCTCCCCAGACCTGATGTGGTGTCCTTACAACAGTATTTTGATTGCTTTTCATGGAGTGGAGGATTATCAGCTGGCATTTTCTGGAGATTTTATTATAACTCAGGTGTCATTTGCAGATATTGCCATGCCCATATGGCACATCTTAGTGCCCCATAAGCACTTACGTAAAAGTCCTATAACTTGGCCTTTAGAGTTGGAAATCTCTCTCTCCCATTACCGAACTCTGCTCATTATGCTGGAAGAAAACTCAGCTTAAATACTTCATTTTATTGGTGACTTGAGTCTGTGTTTGTCATTCTCTTTTAAGAGATTTTAAAAACAGCCTGTTCAAATAACAACATCATGACCAGACTTCTCAGCATGCCCTGTTTGGATGGATAGTTTTGCAAATAGAAAAAATATGCACTTTCTTAATTATAAGTGGCTGGAATTTGACTAGAAAAATCTTAGCAGCCTGAAGGCCAGGTAATTTAGTGTTGATGATATTGTTGGGCCATCTGCCATTCACTCCCAGATCCTAGTTCCTCTCCCCTATTTGGAGGCAGTAAATGTTTGATTACCCAGATTACACAGAGCAAAGGAAATTTTTCTGTATAAGAACACTTGCTGGTTCATTAGGGAGCTATCCTGGTATGAAATGACCACTGGGCCGATCTATGTTTGAATGCCATTGTCACTTCCTAATGATCTGTCCTTTGTGAAGTTACTTAACTTTGCAGGATCTTAATAATGATAGCCTAGAGATAGAAGTGGAAATATTCTAAGGAGTCTTTGATGGTTAAAAACTAAAAACCAGGCTATAAGGTGTATGGCATATACCACTGCTTAGTAAGTGCTAAGTTTCATCTAGCTGTTAATATGCAACACATGCTTTGGAAATGAGGGCGCGATGAAATAGAGAACTATGTTGTCCTAGGGATCTAGCTATAGAATGTGACATAGTGTCTTGAGTGTTTAGGATAGTCCATATTATTTTACCTTTAATCTGTAAGGTTATTGGTGATGATAAAGTTGAGGACAACAATGGAAATGATGATGGTAATGTTATTATCGTGATTTCTATGGTAAGGCTAGTGATGGTGGTGATGTCACTTATGATTTCAGTGGTGACGCTGCTGAGTGTGGAAATTGTGACACTGAGGTTGATGAGTACAACATTTACAGATTTTTTTTTTCGCTAGACACTGACATGAAGGAGCTGATCTGAGGACACATGGATGGTACATATCAGAGCCAAATTCAACTGGATTCTTCTACTCCAGAGCTGGAGAGTCCCAACAGTCCTCGCCTAGCTAATAGGCCTGCTTGCGGACATTTTTCTGAATCTGAGCAAGAATGAATCCTGTGCACCTGAACCATGTGGAATGTTTATGTTCATCATAGGCCTCCTTATAATCCAGTGTGCTGTTTTAAATGTCTTCTGTCATGATTGGAAAACAAAATGTTCCACATAAGCCCATGTTTGAAAGACTGGTCTCAGTATGTGCTGATACTTTGGGAGGCTGTAGAAGCTTCCTAAGGTGGGGACTACTTAGAGGAAGTGAGCACTAGGGGTTATACAAGGTCTCCACACTCTTTTGTTCTCTTTGCTTCTTATCCACCAAGAAATAAAGCACAGACTCAGCTCTACTCTCCCACCACAATGATGCGTTGCCCAAACTCATAAGATGAAGCAGCCATGTACCAACCCCATTGAAACCACAAACTCAGAATAACCCTTTGGTCCTAGACTTTCATCTCAGGCAATTTCATGCTTATAGCAATAATTCTTTCTAAGCGTTCATGTGGCTCACAACAACAGCAAGAATGGCAGAGGCATTTTGTACCTTAATATCAGAAGAAGCTGATGGAGTAACAATACACATGTCCAACAGATGAGGGCTGTGATCATAATAGCTTTCTGTGACCTGGTGACCATGGTTTTCATGAGCCTCAGAGGATTGTGACAAAGAGAATGAGAATATTGATGCAGAATTGCTGAGATTAGAATGCATCTGTGGCCAAATTTCTTAGGAGAAAAAAGAAATTATTCCCCCAAATCAGAATACTTCTTGCCTCCTTTCTCTGTTCTGTTGCTGAGGATGTCAGTGGGTGGAGGTCTGCTGGCAAAGCTAGCCTTCGGGCACATCCCAGTGCAGCTTTAATATCAGCAACATGACAACAGCTTCAAAAGCAGCAGATAGATAATGTAGACATTAATTAAATCAGCCAGCCCAGGTGGGCCCCCTTGACAGAGTCTTGGAAAATGGAGATAAGAGACAGGAGTTCTCTTTGAGGTTTAGACAAAGAGAGAAACAGCGTTTCTGCCACCCTCAAATGCCTGCAAACAGTCTGGCAAAAACAACAGACTGTCAATCACCAAAGAAAGAAAACCAGGTCTGATATGCTCCATGCCTAAAAAGAATGGGGAAGATACCAACAGTTTCCATAAAAGTCAAAATACCAGATGCTGCCCTTCACACGGCACTCTAGTGAATTCTTAATTCCGTCTTTTCCCAAATACCATGGTACTGCCCAGCTAGCTCCTCCTCCACTCCATCCATACTGGAGTTCTTATCTTCCATAATGCCTCGAAGACTTGTCCAGTGGGCCAGAAGATTCTTAAATGCTAGACTCTCTAGCCCACTCTCCCCTTACTTTCAATTTGCCCTGTGGTGGGAACCGTAGTACTTCTGTAGCTTGTTATAGGATGAAGAGGCTCCAGCCACATCTGCACTAGCAGGTCACTCAGCATAAATGGAATGCTGTTGCTAAGTTTGTGTGGCTGCCTGTTGAGGAATATAAAGCCAAGCTTTGCTCAATTAGCCAAGGTCATGGAGGGCACATTGGCTTTCTCTCTATTCTCTTCCAATTCATCTTCTCTGAGCATAGTGCCTTGACCACCCACAGCTGTCAGTTCAATATCCACTCTACTCTCCGTCTGCATCCATGCTTAGATACCCATCTTAGTTCTCTTAAGCTGCCTTTCAACATAACCATTTTCTCTTGAGGATTCTGCTTTCTTTGCCTCTTAAACTCATGTCTAGAGCCTTCCTGTCAGTTCCCAAGACCTGATACACCCATGCTATCCTTCCTCATAAACACCTCCCTCAGTCATTTCCCCTGGGGATTGGAGCTGGCAGTGATTGTTTTGGAAGATTACAGTCACAGTGTTTGTGGCTAGTACCCACAGACTCTGTTATCAGGAACCCATAATTCCTTGTGGCTCTATATAACTGACTATGTGCAAGCAGTTGTTTGAGACTGCATCATTCTCTGTCTCCTGGGTTTGATCATGAACTAGAGTTACATAAGATGCCATTTTTGGGAGATGCTGAGTGACAGGTACATGAGATCTGTCTGTATGACTGCAGAATTTATTGTGAGTCTATAAATAATTCAAAATAAAAAGTCTTGGATATGTAAATAAAAATATGTAAGAATAAAAAATCTTGAGTATATACTTAGTATTTTCTAAGAAAATAACCCCTTCTCTTCTACTCTCTAAATTATTTTTTGGAGACAGTGTGGTGCTATATCACTCAACCTGGTCTTGAATTCATGATCCTCTTGCCTCTGCCTCCTGACTGCTGGGATTACACTTATGTGCCACTAAATATAGCATAAAATTTCCCTAAAAGTGGGTTATTATGTATATAAATTTACAAACACCAAAGATACAATCTTGTATCTCAGGGCCTTTCCCCCTCCTGGTCTGTTTTGTTTCCTGATCCGGTCTTCCTCATTTACGTAAACTCCCACCACTCAGTAAAGGAGGGGGGATAAGGGGCAGAGTGCCTTAAATCTTGAGTCCAGAGGAAGACCCCTTGGTTTTCTGACCAAGGTTGTCTGAAGCATCCAGAAGCCAGCAAAGCCTTGCTGCTGCAAGGACTGATGTCAGGCTGGTATTTTTCTCATGATGCATTGTGCTGAAGAGCCACCTCTCTTTTGTCTCTGGCACTGAGTGATGCTGCAGCAGGTTCTGCTTCTCATATCATGGGTTTAAATGGATGAGCACTGGTTTAAGGAATAGGGTACTTATTTTTGGCACCAGTCACAGAAACCTTACCTTAGTCCAAGACTGGGTAAAGAATTTACCCTCTCTATGAAACTAAATTATGTTCCCAGAGACCATCTGAGACCAGCCAATAGGCATCTGAGAAAAAAAGGAGTAACATTTTTTCCATATCCTCTTTCTGTTTCCTCCTTCTTTTCTCCTCCCCATCTCCTCCCCTCCCTTCAAATTTCAACAAATGTATGCAAACATCAGAGTATGTTCTAATGATTTGGCATAGTGATCCATGTCTGCAATCACGACATGGAGCCAAGAGGAGTTTGAATTCAAGGCTCCCTGTGATGCATGGCAAGACCTTGTTTCGAAACCAAAGCAAGTAGAAAAGCAGCACAGCATGTGACAGATATTAGAGCTTAGGAAATGAGGAAGACATTGGTCGTTCGCTCCCCCTCCCCCGCCAAAGGGTGAGTAGTTAGTGTGGGAAACAGAATCTTCTGAGTTCAGAGGCAAAAGGCAAATGAAGGGAAGGGTTTGGGAGGATTTTTTTTCATTAGGACACTGTACCCACATCTAGAGACAGCACAGGGTGTGTACGCTCAGAGTACCACTCACATGTCCCCTCTCTTTCCCTTCCCTTCCCTTCCCTCCCCTCCCCTCCCCTCCCCATATTGGCTTGGGTAGTGAGAATTTATTGCATTTTTAATTTTCAAAAAAAATTTCCCCCTAATAGATTTTTTTTTCCTAAAATAGATCTCTATTATGGGTTCCCTTCCCTCTATTCCTCCCAGTTCCTCCCAACCCCCCCTTCCACCTGGATCTACCCCTTCCTGTCATTAGAGAATGAACATGCATCTAAAGGATAACAATGACATAAGATATACTTAGGTAAAACAAAAATAAACTAATAGAAACAGGACAAAACAAACAGAAGAAGAGCCCAAGAAAAGACATGAGAGGCAGAAATAGACGCAGATAATAACTCAAGTGCATACCCAGGACTCTGACAAAAACACAGAACCGGAAGCCATAATACATATATACAAAGGGCCAGTAGCATAAAAAAATATTTTTTTCAAAAAGAGGACATTAAAACAAAGAAGAAAAAGAAAAGAGAAAGACCGTGACATGACATTGTGAGACAAAAATCTTCCAAAGATACAGTTGAGTTCATTTTCTGTTGGCTGTCTACTGCTGGGCTCCCTTGGAGAAGACTGAATTTTCATTTGCAAGTAGTTATCAAGAGGTAGCTTCTGAGTTAGGAGTGGAGAACGGGTCCACTTCTTTCAGCTCTAGGACCCCTAACTGAAGCAAACCACTGCAGGCCCTATGCGTGCTACCTCAGTCTCTGAGTTCAAACGTGTGCTGATCCTGCTGTATTTAGAAAGCGTTTGTTTCCTTGTGTCCTCCATCCTCTGGCTCTTACACTCTTTGGCCTCCTCTTCCACAGGATTCTCTGAGCTCGGAGGGGAGAGATTTGATGGAGACAAGGTCCAAGTGTTCCAAGGTCTCTCATTCTCTGAGTACTGTGTAATATCTGGCAGTGGGTCTCTGTATTTGTTATCATCTTCTGCAGGGGAAGCTTTCCTGAGAATGGCTGAGATTTATGAGTACAGCAGAATGTTACTAGGGGTCATTTCCTTGCTAGGTTCCTTTAGTAGAATAGCAGTATTTGGATTTCTCCTAGGTCTCTGAGCTATCTAGTCTCGGGTTCTTGATCACCTAAGCAGTGTCAGGTATGGGTTCATCTTGTGGAGTGGGCCTTAGATCAAATCAGATATAATTTGATTACTCCTACAAGCTTTGTGCCACCATTGTCCTAGCAATAGCATATCTTGCAGGTAGAAAACCTGTAAGAAGAAAGAAGAATCCCATCTGGCCTTCTCTTGCAACCAAATAAATCTTCTAGTACCAGGAATGGGTTACATCTAATTGAGAAAGGGGTTCCATGGAACCTCTAAATAGCCCAGGCTACTGACACAGCTATAGGATGCTCTCTACAAACTGACAGCAAGGTCCTGTTGGTGAAGACAACACCCACACAACTCATCGAACAAAAACATAAAGAAATTGAACTGCCTTCACCCCTACAGGCTAGTGTTCTTGGTAGCAGAGGCATGCTGTGTGCTACCAAAGGAGAAATGTAAACACAAGTTATGTTCTTATGTTATGGGATCAGAAAAAGATCTGGTTCTGCACACCAGACATCAGGTAAGAAGTGAGTGTGCTGTGTTTTAGTGCATCTTGTTTATGTTGTCCCTAAGTTGTGGTATGTTTTTGTAGCAAAGCAATTGTTTGCCTACCTTAGAAGCGACAGCTTCCTAGGACTGAGTAGCAGCCCTTGCTCCTCTAATCTCCTTGTCTCCCACCTTGGGCAGATCATTAGAATGAGGGCTTTTTGTTTACCATCAGCGGTTTCGTTTTGAAAATTTGTCTCATATTTTTAAGGATGGATGTGTTGTTGTTTTTCATGTGTAATTTATTGATTTCCTTTTTCAGGATGATGGCTGAGCTCCTCCAGTCTTGGACTAAAATCAGGGTTCTGTGGTTCTCAGAGTCTGCAGTGCCTCTCTGGAACCCTGTTCATGCTGAGACTTGCTCAGGCTCTAGAGAAGCATACCTTTGTTGTGGGCACATAGCAGCTTCCCACAGGCACAGGTCAAGGCTATGCTCTTCAAGAGGACTTGCTCATGAGACCAGACCACTCCCAGAGTTCCGGTTGCCACTGCTAATGCAAAATAAATAGATAAAACCAAAAGCTTTCGAGATGCATCAGTCTTTGGTCTGAAGTCCTGGGCTGTGTCTGGGGTTCCTGCTGGAAGAGAAACTCAGTAGGTGGTGGTGGGTGGAACAGAGAGAGAAAGGAACATCTGTAGGGCCTTTGTCCAGCTCCAAAAGTGAAGGACCAGAAACAGCCACTTTGAGAAACAAGGCTTTAATGAGGTTAAGGAACCATAAGAACAGCAAGAGATTATTACAATGAATACTGCTGAGACAAATGTTGGTTTGCAATTTAGCAAAAACCCAGGTTAATCCTATATTAGAGTCGATCCTGATAATAGAGAAAAGAAAGCCCCCAAACTTCCATAACAAAAAGCTGATCATTTTAAAATACAAATAAGCAAAAGAATAAAATAAAACTGAACATTTATCAAGGTACTGAGTCAGAAAATACTAAATTTGGCAACATCACAAAATGATAGATTTGTGGATTAAATTGTATTTTAGAAAGTCTTTGGCTTCACAGATCTTAAATGGTTGTAGAATGGAACCACATTGTAAGCAATGATGACAAGCCGTGATTTAATAGTTTTAACATAAAGAGCTTAGAAAATTAGTAAGATTCTGAAAGCTAAAACAGACAAAAAATGTCACAAAGGGGAAAAAGTATAGCTTTAAAACAACAACAAAAATAACAACTTCAACAACAACAAAACCTGAGAGAAAGTGTTCAAATCTTGCTTGGTAATCACAGAAGTAAAAAAGAAAATGGTGATCTTATTTGTAGTTGGAAAGTGAGGAGAAGGAGGAAGGGAGGGAAGGAATGAGGGAGAGGGCAGAGAGAGAGAGAGAGAGAGAGAGAGAGAGAGAGAGAGAGAGAGAGA
>NW_021604753.1:1877786-1918644 GCF_004785775.1 Grammomys surdaster | reverse complement strand
AGAGAGAGAGAGAGAGAGAGAGAGAGAGAGAGAGAGAGAGAGAGAGAGAGAGAGAGAGAGAGAATGATAGATATTGAGGAAACGAGAGTCAAGTCAAGTCCAATACTGCCCGACATGTGGTAAAATCGACCCACTCACGCACAGCTGGAGGCAATGTGAACTGCTGCTGGCCCATGGAAAGCAATTTGCCAATGTAGATCAACAGCCTTAAAGATATCCACGCTTCTTAATTCAACAAGTCTACCTCTAGCAATTCTAAAGGTAGGCAGAGATTTTTGGTATTGCAAGAAAGAAAGAAAAATCCAGCCCACTTGACTGTGGTGTTATTTACAATGGTGAAAAGAACAATGTATTCTAACTGTGTAACAAGAGGGGAGCAGTTAAGAAAATGATACAATCCATTTTGACTTGTGATAAGCCATTAGGAGTGAGTCAGAGCAACTTGGGTCGTTTCCTGCTCTATTCTCTCTGCATCTCCAAGAATACTGCTTATATTTCTGCTCAATTGAATTAATGGGACTCTGTAGGTTGGTGGTGAGAATCTGGTGTGTTGTTATTTGATACCTGGCCCCAGGGGTCTTTTCTTGCCCCCACTTTCTTGAGATAGCACCTGACAATGCCTTTTTGGAGTACACACCCTTGTTTCTCAAAGCATCCCTATAGCCAAAAACTCTATGAAGGAGGGATGGAGTAGCTCCCCATTATTGCCAGTCAGTGGGACCCGCCTGGCTGTTTTTGTGGTGGATAAGGACCAGGAAGATGCTTGCATGCTGAAATGAGTAAGCTATGCCTTATGTTCAAGGAAACCCCCCTTTGAGAAACTCATGCTGTGCAAACTGCTATGCAGCACATAATGTTCTCTACGTATGTGAGGGAATGAAGACGCTCCCTCAGCAGTGATAATGAGCTTCTCTCCATCCTTAATGTCAACATATCTTCCCTTGTAGTATGGTGGGCACAATTCCTTGTGATATTTCTTTTCTAATGAGCCAAAATGTCTTTATATCTATCCCAGAGTTCCTTTAATTTTTTTTAAAGCCAACTTGCAGCTGGAAAAAGTTACAATTGTGGTGGAAATCACTGTCCCTAATTTTTCCACACAGGAAGTCTTTGCTAAGTCCCTATTATGTATGTGAGCAGACACATCCTCCTGGTTATTCCCACATGCCTGCCATTATACATATAGCTGTTAGCACTCTGGAGTGGGTCCCAAGCAAACGATAACAAAGGGAACACTTCTGCAAGACCTGCTTTATGAGAATTATGTACCCACATCTACAAAGGGCTCAGGGTATACGTTCATGGTGAGAGTACAACCCACAACTCCAGCTCCCTCCCTCTGATGGCTTGAATGGTGAGACTTCGTGTTCTGGTTACAGGTTCAGAGCAGAGCCTGGCTCTGTGTGTCGCTGTGTTTCATCATGGGCATTGGAAGATTCCTAAAATGTGTTGTGGTGTTTATCTCAAAGTAGTTTAGCTTTAATTGTTCCTCTTGTCTCCAGGTCTCCACTCTTGGCGTGTCCTTAGAGACAAGGCCGTGATATTGGCTAGCTTTGTCTTCCAGAAGGCTATTTCTGTATTTCTAAACATCAAAACATGAATATTCTGTATTCGTTTTCCCTATGTATTATTTATTGATTTCGCTTTTGAGAATATAAGGTTTTCATTCTCCTATAGGTGCTTATGAATGGTCTCAGCCCTCAGCCATCACTGATAGAGTTTGAGAGATAGTGGAGGGATATGATTAAAATACATTGTAGATGTGTGTGAAATTACAAAAAATAAATACATAATATTATTATAAAATCTCACAGGTTAAAAACAAAATCTATATGCTGGAGTCAGAGGACATGCAAGAATGTGCATGCAAAGTGCCATGGCTAGGGGAAGTACCAGAGAGTTGCCTTTCAAGAGATGTTTAGCCTGAGCTGACCCTAGAGAGAGAGATAGATCCTAGTGTTCCATACAAAGCACTGCAGGGCTTTTGCAGTAATCTGCATCCCTTTAGAATACAAAGCATGCCTTTGAAGTCAAATATCCCTGGACTAAATTCCAGCTGGAAGGCTTAGGAGAGGGCCCCATTGATAAAGTGCTGGCCATGGGTGAAGGAGAATCCCAATTCTGTCCTTAGGATTCATGTCAGAAAGGTAAATATGTTGGTACATGCTCATAATCCCAATGCTTGGGGTGAGAGGCGGTTAGAGACAAGGTGATCCCTAGCTGATAGCCTGCCAGGCTAGTGAATCTGGGAGTCCCAGGTTCCAGAGAAAAACCTCTTCTCAAAAATTTGGTGGGCAGTTTCTGAGAAAAAAAAATCTAAGGTTGCTCTTTGGCTCTTCCACATACTTATCCTGTACACAAATAAACATGTACACCATCCCACAATGCTTTAAATAACTAAACATTTAAAAGTTAAAAAAAATACCAGCTAGGTAAACTACCAGCTGAATATGGGGGAGCTACTACTGTGTCTCTCAGAACTTTACTGTCTATGAGAAGTTGACAAGGGAGAGCTTCCTCCACATATCCAAGGATGCTCAAACTTTTACTGGTTATCCCCAGGCCAAGTGTCTCCTTAGATGGTCATGTCTAGTCTCATTCTGTTCCATGTCTGCCTGTTCTTTCTCTCTCAAGAGTGAGCCTTGGCTAAGACCTCTATTCTACTGTTGACTCTGTACCTTAAATCTTAGCCCCTCTCCACACTTTAGTTTCCTATGTAAAAGACAGAGACAGACAAAAATGGCTTTCTTCATCTGTAGTTCTCAATACTGTTCTAATCAGAAGAAAGAATCTATGCATAAGTTCTGGGTAAATACATGAAGCAATGGCAGAAGCAACACAGTAAAAATGGTGGCCAACTGTCATCCAAAGCAGTGCTGTAATCTAAGGCCATAGACCTTGTACATAGGGGTCTTAAATTTAACTCACAGTTGGGAGTAAACGCCATACACTTGCAAGCACCAAAGACTGGGTGAAGCTCTGGAAAGTTCCTCAGCAGCCAGGCTGACACTTGTCCAAAGAAAGCTTTTATACAAACGCTTTGGATAAGACCCTGAGAAGCTGACTCCATTATCACCCCTCCACCTGCAGCAGTAAATTTAAACCCAGTCACACATGGGGAGGAAGTGTTTGTCAGGTTCTGATAAGGGCTTAAAATGGAGCAATGCCCTGCTTTGCTCACCAGACTCCAACAGAATCCAACTGTTTATTTGATGAAAAATTCAGCTTGCCTTTCATTTACATTTCCCCTGGAGGCGAGGGTCTGCAGGCTGTAGGCTGGCTGAAGCAAGCTTGAGAATGGTATAACATCAGTATACAGCTTTTCTAGGTCTCCACAGACCCACTGGGAGGGTATCAGATGCTGCTGCAACTCTCCAGGGCACCTCCACTGGGTTCTTTGGAAGGGGACCTCTGGTATGAGGCAAAGAGGACTTAAAGACAGAATGTACCTTCCTAATGACTCTCTCTTAGGAGAGAGGGGAAGGAAAAGAAAATGAGGGAGGCTGAATGAGCTTTGCAAGAATGTATTTACAATTAAATTGCACTTCTAAGGGAAAGTGGAAACTTCTTTGCAAAGAAGTAAGGTGGAGGGAAGCCAGCAGACTGGAGTACAAAGTATGCAGGCTCTGGAGTTAAGACTTGAAGTACTGAAGCTGCAATTAGCAGCTGTTATGACCTTGGCCAATTAACCTATCTGAGGATCTGTGTCTGAAATAAAGATAATAATATGCTTCTGTGATGGGGTGACTGGGCAGGCGCCACAGTGCCGCTGAATCTCTCATCTCTCTCATTAACCCAGTGAAGCAGGCAGTAAACAGAAAATGAAAGTGGGCAGAGTACCTTGAGTTAGGAAAACCCAAAGAAAACATCTCGGAGTCATTGAAGGTCACATTTCCCACAGAAGGAGTTGGTTTAGGAATCTCATTGATGAAGCAGATAAAGGGGTCCTGTCTTGGGTTTGGATGGGCAAAAGAATGAGAGTTGACCTTGAGAAGGGTCAGGAACTTGTGTAGCATCTCAGATGGCAGAGGCCTGGTCCCAGGCAGATGTCCACCTGAAGTGCTGACTCACATTTGCAAATGTGGAACTCACCCTTGGGGAGATCTTGGCCAAGCCCAACTAAGACGTAATAAGACCAAAGCCCCACAGTGCTGCTCCAGAGACTGGGGTGGGAATGCTGGACTAGGAGGCAAATGACCTTTGTTGGATTCTGCAAAAACAGTGCCTCAGAGAGCTTTGTCAGCCAATGAATATCCAGAGACCTCCTCCAAGCCCATTAAAAATTCACTGTATTTGGACCAGGATGGACATCTGCTTAAAAGTGCATTTAATTGGTTCCAGCCTGACGCTGTGCTCAAAGCTGCTGCTGTAGTTTTTCTGTGCACAGCTCTGTGTGCTCAAAGAGGAGCTGGAATGTGGGTCTGCTCACTCCAGGAGACACTTCTGCACAGCAGGAAGGCGCAAACCCCAGCGCATGAGCTCCCCATGAGCTTCAGGTATATCATGTGCAATAATCAAGAGCCAAGAAGAAGAAGAAATAGATCCAAGCCACAAGCATGTCATTGTATTTATAGGATATATCTTTTTTAAAAGATAGTAGAAGGAGGGGTCTGAGGAGACAAATGTCTCAATGGTTAAGAGCACTTGCTGAAAGACCAGAAATTTGAGTCCTCAAAGCCTACATAAAAGTGTAAAGTCATCGAATATGGTTCACAGTGTTTTGCTCTGGCCTCCATGTGCTCGCATAGGCACACTTATTTATACATATACATGTTTATATACCACATACACACACATGAACACACACACACACGCACACACACAACTCTCCCATGTATACACCAAAGGGAAGAAAGGAAGGTAGAAAGGAAGGAAGGAAGAGAGGGAGGAGGGAGGCAGGAAGGATGGGGAGTTGAATAAAATGAGGGATAGAGGGGAGGTAAAAGATTAAGTCATCCGTGCATATGTGTGTGTGTATGTGCCTGTATGACTGTCAGTCTGTCTGTCTGCAAACCTTCTCATAGATTTATAATGGTGGTTGTAATGTTTTTTTAATTTATTCACAGGAATATAATCGAAACAAATGAGTTTCATGGAATATAAAATACCATACTAGAGTTTCTTCTCAAAGCAGTGTGAGTAGAGCCAAGGTTTAGTGGCACACAGAGGTGGAAGTCGGAGGACTAGAAGTTCAATGTCATTCTTGGTGACACAGAGAGTTTGAGATTAGCCTAACTCAAAAAACCAAACAAGCAAAAGCTGTACCCCAGCTACTGTTTTTCTGATGTGAGTGTGAAGTTGTATACCTACTCTGTTCTCCACTGTCCACCCTAAGGAGAATGTAGCAAGTCCAGTGTTTTTTTCTGGTGTAAGTAGAATCAGTAGGGAAGGGAAGTGGGGTATCTTTGGTCACTCTCATAGAGCCAACTGTTATTGGACAAATGCCAGCAATGGCACCGTGGATACACAGTGAATTGCTAGCTGTATAAGGGCTGAGTGTACTGGGCAGAATGCCTCGTGGTTGGAAAGCACTGAATTTCACTGTCTCTCTTCTCGCTTACGATGCGCTGTCATGTCATTGTTTCTCACCAGGCTACACATGTGTTGAAAGGGGTCTGCACGTTTCCCTCTGCCTTTCTTATCACCTATGCCCTTTGACAGTTCAGCAGATTTTCTGTGCTGAGTCACAATGTCTCTCTCCCTGCAGATTTAAACTCTTGAGGAAACCAGACTTGGCATTTTTGGCTCTCTTTGTCTGAACTTGTCAAGCTACAAAATAATAGCAGTGGAGATACTGTGCTGAGCCTCTAGCTGATTGGTCAGAATTTCTACTATATTCCTTTGGACTTGGTTGTTCTCAGCTGTGGGAAAGCAGTATTAGTAGGGATCTAAGTTTCACCTCTGTGTCCTCTGCAAGACAACACAAAACACCACCACTCTACAGTTTCAATGATGCTGGGATGTTATATCCCAGTCTGCACCTGGGTACCTACACTGGTGGGTAAGTCTCTTAGTGTACCAGGCCTTTGTCTGCTAAGTGTAGAGGCACTTAGGAAAATTCAACCAGATTTTTCTTTTCCTTTTTTCTAAATGTATTTATTTATTTATTTATTTATTATTTATTTATTCACTTTACAACCTAATATCAGCCCTTCCTCTCCTCCCAACATCCAGGTGTCTCCATGAATCGGGTGCTCAGCAGTTCAGCTAGACTAGCTGGTCACTGACCTCCTGTGGTCCTGCATCTCTGCTTCCCCAGTGCTGAGACTACACACTCATACCATCACATCCTGATTTTCACACTGGATCCTCAGGCTTTAGAGGCAAGTATTCAG
This sequence comes from Grammomys surdaster, assembly GCF_004785775.1. Classification (NCBI taxonomy): domain Eukaryota; kingdom Metazoa; phylum Chordata; class Mammalia; order Rodentia; family Muridae; genus Grammomys; species Grammomys surdaster. The sequence continues at coordinate 1,912,309 of NW_021604753.1, read as the reverse complement.
CAGCTTAGCCATCTTCCCAGGCTCCCTGTGCAGTTGTTTTTAGGAAAGAAATAACTTGCTGTGTGTCCTGCCTCTCTCCACTTTGACAACAGTAAAAGCTTTGGCTAGACAGACAGACACCCATAACACATGTCATTAGCTGGCTTATTTCTCACTTGAAGCCTCAAAGATGAAAACGTTGGATGTGTGTCCCTGTACATCCAGTTGTCTTGGTACCTGGTGAAAGAGGACAGTGCTGGAGCGTTACCTTAAAGTGTCAAATTGTCTCTTTTTACTCCTCAGTGGGTTTCTCTCCTTCTTTGATTTGATATCCTGGCTCTTACTTTCCCCATATGAATCCATTTTAATATTCTGGGGAAATTTCCAAGTGCTATATACAGCAAGATTGTTCTGCCTTAATGTCTGCGTTTATGGTTTGATTACTGATGTATACGCTTAGGGAATGGACTTTATGCAGCTAATGTAGTCTAGAGGGGGGAAGTTTTCTTCAAAGAATAAATATAAACACTATTTTTAGAAAGTTTTCTTTCCCTTGATAAGCAGTTGAAATCTCTTGAAGAGGTTATACACTCGTATGTTTTCTGATGTAAAGGGTGATCAATCAAGGCACCCAAAATGGTCTTTCTTTTAAATTTTAATTAATAAGTCCAGCCTCTAGCAGCTGTGCAGTGAAGTGGTTGTTAAACCCCCAGGGAGGAGATAATGGGGCAAACAGAGGGGAGCCAAATTACCTCTGGCTGATCCTGAAAGGAGGGAGGAAACTGTTCCTGATTGGGTCGAGTGGCCCAAATTCCATGGCACGCAGGCTGTCAGAGAAATCGCAATGGCTGAAGAAGTCAAAAGGCCCTCAGCAGCAATCACTGTCCTCCTGAGAAATCTGGCGGAGGACTCTTTGATTCCTTCCAGTCAAGGACATCAGTGAATAACGATAATTCATGCAGCAGCTCTCTTGTCAAGATTCCCACGGTAACCCTAGTCGTGCAGCCCAGGGTGCCGGTCAGTATACCCTCCCTTAGTTGTGATCATGGCTATTTAATGTTGCTGTGGCACATACCAGTCACAGTCTGGTCTACATGCCCCACCAATGGCAAGACATAAAACCAGATGCCTCAGGCAGCCTGACCTTGAGTCTGCCTCTAACTTCTACTACTTGTATATGACTGTATAATAACGAAAACATAGCACACCTCACTGGATCATTCTCAAGGTCAAGTGTGACAGTTCCAAACCACAGCCTGTGACTGGATAGGAGTTTGCTGAGGGCACACACATCTTCTCAAGATCCCTGTGATTTTGGTGTCTGAATAAGAAATGTCCTTGTGTATTGAATACTTGGTCCCCCAGGAGATACTGTTTGGGAAAGTTATGAAACCTTTGGAAGATGGAGCCTTGCTAGGGAAAATATTTCACTTGTGATAGCTGGCAGTGGTTCTCAACCTTCCTTATGCTATGATCTCTTAATACAGTTTTTCATGTTGCAGTGACCCCCAACTGTAAAATTATTTTCATTGCTACTTGATAACTTCAATTTTACTACTAGTGTCATGAGGCATAATATAAATGTCTGATATGCAGGATATCTGACATGTGACCCTAAAAGGATGAGGCCCCTGGGCTGAGGTTTTATAGCCTTGCCCCATGCAGCTCTGGCTTTCTGCTGCCTGGTGTAGCTGAGAGGTGATCGCTCAGCTTCATGCTGTGCCTTCCCTCATCTGACAGTATGAGTTGCTTTTGGTCACATTAACAGAAAAGCAACTAAGATACTAATAAAGCATGTGTCTCAAAGACAGATACCATACCATCTTCCCAGCTTACATGCTGAGGCTGTTTGCAAGTTGTATAACTGCTGGTGTGATCTGAACCATTGAAATGTTTATTTTTACCAGCTGTTTGTGTGAATGTGTGTGTGCACGTGCATCAGCATGCGCGTACATGTCCATTTTTCTTTCTTGACTTGTATTGGTTGAACAATAGTACTATATTCAATTTCTTTCAAAGGAGCATGCCTGTATTTTAAAATGAGCACACAAGCTAATGTTTCAGAATGGCATTTTCACACATTTGCCTTTGCTGACCCTTGACCCTTCCTTCTCCACTCTGTACTGAAAGAGCCCGCTTTCAACTTCTGTGATATGCATGCCCTACTATTTCTATTTCTCACCCCACATTGTGTAAATGAACTTTCTTACTTCTGAGTAGCTGGAATTTATAGAATTATTTTGTCGACAGTATATAAAGGCACTCTATGTCCTCTATTACTTGTGTCCTACATTTGTCTGACAGTTTGTCACACAGCACACATGTCATTAGGGTGCAAATATTAACACACTATAGTACTAACAAAAGTTCATGCTTTATTTGAATGCCTTTTGTTTTACCCCAATGTCCTATAAAAGTAAAATCTTTGTGTGCATTGTAGATTCCATTACTTAAGATTGTGTTGAGGATTTGCGTGTTTGTGCTCACAATGTGGCTTTACTAACCCCTGTTCCCACCAACCAGTCAAGGTGCCTGCCTTTACAGCAGCTCTTGATTGCTTCTCTTGGTTATAGCTTTGCTAATTGGGATTAGCTTTTAAATCCCATTGGCTCTGGAAATTGGATCTTAATTTAATTTAGTTCCAATTGGATCTTAAGCACTCTTTTAGTTCTAATATTAATAATTTATATCTTTCCTTTGTTTGTGGTTAGCTTGGATAGTTTATCAATTTTACTCGTCCTTTCAAAACTGAACTTTGCTGTTCCCTTGCGTTCCACTGACTTCAAACTTTATTAGTTTTTCCTTTGCTTGCTGTAATCTTAAGCTGCTCTTTTTTCTATAGTTTCCTAGCGGCAAAAACTTAGCCTATGTGATATCTTTTTTCCAGTGTTTACATTTGTTATTATAAAAAGTCTTCTACATAATACTTTCTCAGAAGCATACAAACCTTAAAATAGATTTTTATTTTCATTTAGTTCAAAGTACTTAATATTTTTCTTGACTTCAAGTCCTCTATTATTTAAAAGTATGTTCTTTATTTTCCATTTTTCTCAGAAGTCCCCTTCCCTTCTCCTCTCCACTCCTCTTCCTTTCTCCTCCCTCACCCTCCTCTAACAGAGACCCTAGTCCAGATTGGCCTCAAATCGGTATATAATCACATATGACCTCGAAAATTTTATTCTCCAACCTCCACCTTCTGAGTGCTGGGTCACAGGTACACATCACCGTGCCCAGGCTATTTAATGTCTTTAATAAAATCAGATTCAGTTGATCAGACAAATGTGTATTGTGTGTGTGTTGAAACATTGCACCGAGTTTTATTAATATACACATTTAGTAAATATTCATCAAAACTAAAATATTCAATGCTCTAAAGATGGATGGTGGTGACGGCCACTCAGCACTATGGGTGTGTGTACTGCTACTGAGATCAAAGTGACAGAAGGAAGGAATTAAATGCCACCAAGCACACCTACTAATATTATTTCCTTTGAAATATAAAAATAAGTTTACCAGTTGGAAATTGAGATTTTAGTGCACAGTATACATTCTACCTCGGTGAATGTTTCATAAGCCCTTGAAAAGAATGTGTGTTCTGCAGTTTTGAGTGTGCTGTTATGCAAATATCAGCTGGGTCACATTGGTTTACATTGTTGTTTTGAAGTTTTATACCCTTGCTAAGAATTTCTCACTTCCTCTATCAGCTGGTAAGAGGGGCTTTTCACACCTCCCAATATGATTTAAGATGTTTATTTCTTTATTTCTGTCACTTTAGGTTTCATGAATTTTAATATTCTGGTATATTCATGGTGAATTTTACTATTGTTATCCTTACTTTTCATTTCTTTAAAACTCCTTGTCATAAAATCTGGTGTTGGTAATGGCTTTTTTATTGCTATGCTTGGAATTAAACCCTTTGCACATGTGAGGCAAATGCTATACTATACTAGTACTATAGTGAAAACCCATAATACTCTTTTAAATGTGGTTTTATGCTTTTCTATGCCCAGTTTGCCTAGCAAGAACTCCCCATTGTTTTAACATCAGCGTTGAATACATATATGTGCATATATGTATATATATGCACATGTGGTAGTTTGAATATGGTTGGCCCAGGCAGTGGCACTATTTTGAGGTGTGGCCTTGTTGGAGGAAGTGTGTTACTGTGGGTATAGGCTTTAAGACCTTCATTCTAGCTTCCTGAAAGCCAGTCTTCTCCTAGCTGCCTTCATATGAAGATGTAGTACTCCCAGCCCCTCCTGCAGCATGCCTGCCTGTATACTGCTATGCTCCCACCTTGATGATAATAAACTGAACCTCTGAACCTGTAAGCCAGCCCCAATTAAATGTTGTCCTTATAAGAGTTTCCTTGGTCATGGTATTTGTTTACAGCAGTAAAATCCTAAGTAAGAGAGCATGCATGCATACATTTACATATTTATTTAGGCATTGGGGTTTGACCCCAGGTTCTAAGCATGGGAGGCAAGCACTCTACCTCATGCCACACACTTATGTTCTAAAATGTGTTTCTTTAAGACAACATGCAATAGAATATCTATATGACACTTTTCACTATCTTCTTAATCAGACAGCTCCTATAGGTAGTGAAATTGTCAACTTGGCAAGATCTAGACTCACTTAGGAGAGGGATTCTGGGCATGCCTGTGGAGAATTATCTTGTTTACATTATTTGAGGAGGAAAGACTTGCCTACTTTGGGCATGTCCATTCCCTATGCAGAAGAATCTGGACTATATAAATGGAGAAATGAAGCTGAGGGCCAGCAAGTACTCATCCCCCGTCATGACTGTGGATGTGATATGACCTTCTGCTTTAAGTTCCTCCAGTCTTAACTTCTCTATCATGGTAGATGCACCTTGAACTCTAAGTGAAACAAATCCTTTCTCCCTTAAGTTGCTCATGTCAGAGTATTTTATCACAACAGGATGGAAACTAAGGCACCCTTGGTTCCCAGTGATTGTTCTAGCTCTATGACTATACCTTCTTAAATTATATAAATGAACATACAGTGAGCATAGTGAGACTCTTACCACTGGGTAACTTTTGTCTGCTCCTTACCCCACACCCTATTACATTTGTCCCTGGATCACTTCCCACGTTCCTACTCCAATGTTTGCTCCAGAGTCTATATTTCATATTCTATAAACATTACCTTGGGAATGTGGTTTCATTACACAGACTCCCTCTGCTTTATGTACTGGCCTGTGTAACTTTATTTCTATGTCTGCTTTTAATCCCACTTCACAAGGCTGCTTTTGTTTAGTCAGTGTTGTTTTATGATAATTATGAGAAAAAAAACCATGACATTGTATTTTCATTTTTTTTTTTTTTTATTGTTTCTGGTGCTCATGGTTTTCTTTTGGTTTGTTTTTAACCAGACTTTTATCTGTATCAGCTCCTTGTGACTTGAAAGGTAACCTTTTTATGTCTTTCAATGCACCTGTTAATAATGTATTCTCCCAGGTTGTGTTTATCCAAAATGCCTATATCATATCCTATTTTAAAGATTATTTTTGTTGTATTTAGATTTCTGATCATCTTTTTAAAATTCTGTTTTCTTGGTCTTCCATTGGTTCAGTGAGAAGTCCCTGGCCACCTCTGTGTGTGTGATTCCTTTGTTTTCAGGCTTTATTATTATTTTTATTTCTTTTTCCATAACTGTGTGTGTGTGTGACAGCAGAGACAGAGTTGGCAAAGAGAGCCCAGGAAAGGTTACTGGTGAAAGTACAAATCAGTCATGACAGAAGACTCCAGCACATTGTAGATGCCAGTACCATGGGATGACCACCAAGAACAGCAGCAGCATGGAATAAAGCCAGCTGGAGACTAAAAATCAAGATGTGTATGCTTCAGAGGGCAGAGCCAGAGAAGCGATCTGAGCCCCTTGAAGGAGCACTAAGTTAGGGTTACTGTATTCCACTAGGTCATCTGATCTCTAAATATGCTGGGGGCATTTTCTCTAAGCAGGGATCTGGACAATCATGGGGCCACTTGAGAAGGTCCCCTCTTTCAGGGATCATAGTCTTCAGCTGCCTGTCTCCCACTATCTAAGACATGTGTGGGCTTATATATTATACTACTTTGGACCAAAGCAGCAAAGTTCAGCGTCTTCCCATAATACATGGAATTCAAATGAAGTCATTGGTATATCTTCTTATGTAATGGTTTTGTGGTTGCATTTTAAATAGTGCAAAATACATATGTGTTCAGTAAAACTACACTTAAAAAATGAAATCTTAGCCAGTGAGGTGAGATGGCTCAAAAGAGAAAAAAAAAAAAGGTATGGCTATGCAGGCTTGATGATCTGAGCCTGATTCCCAGAAACCATAGAAATGTCAAAAGAGGGTCTTCTGGTTTCCACCTGTGCTGGGAGCAGAGCCTCAGCTCTAGATTCTAACCCAAACAGCCCACATTCCAGTTGCAGATCAACTCTCCAGGTATTCTGACACATCCAGGATCACAGGATCACAGGCTTACAGGCTTACAGGCTTACAGGCTTACAGGAAGGACAGGCTTGAGTCAGAGACATGGAGGTCAGATAACACCAGAGATAACTAGATGGCAAGAGGCACACATAAGAACATAAGGAACAGGACCCAGAATTTTGCTGCATACAGAAAACACATCTCAGTGACAAAGACAGACACTACTTCAGAGTAAAAGGCTGAAAATTTTTTTTACAAGCAAATGGTCCCAAGAAACAAGCTGGAGTAGCCATTCTAATATCAAATAAAATCAACTTTCAACTAAAAGTTATCAAAAAAGAAAAGGAAGGACACTTCATACTTGTCAAAGGAAAAATCTACCAAGATGAACTCTCAATTCTGAACATCTGTGCTCAAATGCAAGGGCAACCACATTCATAAAAGAAACTTTACTAAAGCTTAAAGCACACATTTCACCTCACACAATAATAGTGGTAGATTTCAATACCCCATTCTCAGCAATGGACAGATTATGGAAACAGAAACTAAACAGAGACACAGTGAAACTAACAGAAGTTATGAAGCAAATGGATTTAAGAGATATCTATAGAACATTTCACCCTAAAACAAAAGAATATACCCTTTTCTCATGGTATGTTCTTCAAAATAGACCATATAATTGGTTACAAAACAGGCCTTAACAGATACAAAAAGGTTGAAATAATCCCTTGCATCCTATCAGATCACCATGGACTAAGGCTGGTCTTCAACAACAACAAAAATAATGGAAAGCCCACATACACGTGGAAACTGAACAATGCTCTACTTAATGATAACTTGGTCAAGGAAGAAATAAAGAAAGAAATTAAAGACTTTCAAGAATTTAATGAAAATGAAGGCTCACTATACCAAAACTTATGGGACACAATGAAAACAGTGCTCTTAAGTGCCTACAAAAAGAAACTGGAGAGAGCATACACTAGCAACTTGACAGCACACCTGAAATCTCTAGAACAAAAAGAAGCAAATACACCCAAGAGGAGTAGAAGGCAGGAAATAATCAAACTCAGGGCTGAAATCAACCAAGTATAAACAAAAAGAACTATACAGAGTATCAGCAAAACCAAGAGCTGATTCTTTGAGAAAGTCAACAAGGTAAATAAACCCTTAGCCAGACTAAACAGAGGGCAGACAGAGAGACAGTATCCAAATTAATAAAATCAGAACTGAAAAGGGAGACAGACATAACAGAAACTGAGGAAATTAAAAAAAATCATCAGATCCTATTACAAAAGCCTATACTCAACAAAACTGGAAAATCTGGATGAAATGGACAATTTTCTAGACAGATACAAGGTACCAAAGTTAAATCAGGAGCAGACAAACCATCTAAACAGTCCCATAACCCGTAAGGAAATAGCAGCAGTCATTAAAAGTCACCCCACCAAAAGAAGCCCAGGACCAGATGGTTTTAGTGCTGAATTCTATCAGACCTTCAAGGAAGACCTAATACCAAATCTCTTCAAACTATTCCACAAAATAGAAACAGAAGGAACACTACCCAATTCATTCTATAAAGCCACAATTACGCTCATACCTAATCCACACAAAGACACAACAAAGAAAGAAAGCTTCAGGCCAATATCCCTTATGAATATCAATGCAAAAATACTCAATAAAATTCTCACAAACCGAATCCAAGACCACATCAAAACAATCATCCATCATGATCAAGTAGGTTTTATCCCAGGAATGCAAGGATGGTTCAATATACAGGAATCAATGATCTACAAATGGGACCCCATAAAACTGAAAAGCTTCTGTAAGGCAAAGGGCACTATCAATAGGACAAAATGGCAACCCATAGATTGGGAAAAGATCTTTACCAACCCTACATCTGGTAGAGGGCTAATATCCAAAATATACAAAGAACTCAAGAAGTTAGATTTCAGAGAACCAAATAACCCTATTAGAAGGTGGAGTACAGAGCTAAGTAGAGAATTCTCAACAGAGGAATCTCGAATGGCTGAGAAGCACTTAAAGAAACGTTCAACATCCTTTGTCATCAGGGAAATGCAAATCAAAACGACCCTAAGATTCTACTTCACACCAATCAGAATGACTAAGATCAAAAATGCAGTTAACAGCAAATGTTGGTGAGGATGTGGAGAAAGAGGAACACTCCTCCATTGCTGGTAGACTCCAAGCTGGTCAAACCAATTCGGAAATCAGTCTGGTGGTTCCTGAGAAAATTGGAAATAGTTCCACTTGAAGACTCAGCTATACCACTAATGGGCATGTACCCAAAAATTGCTCCAACATATAACAAGGACACATGTTTCACTATGTTCTTAGCAGCCTTATTTATAATAGGCAGAAGCTGAAAACAACCCAGATGTCCCTCAACAGAAGAATGGATACAGAAATTGTGGTACATTCACACAATGAAGTTCTACTCAGCGATTAAAAACAATGACTTCATGAAATTCGCAGGCAAATAGATGGAACTGGAGAATATCATCCTGAGTGAGGTAACCCAGACACAAAAGAACACACATGGTATTCACTCATTGATGAGTGGACATTAGTCCAAAAGCTCACAATGCCCATGATACAACTCACAGACCATATGGAGTTTAGAAGGAAGAAGAACAGGATATGGATGCTTCAGTCCTACATTGAGGGGAGAACAGGATGATTGTAGGAGGAGTAGTGAGAGGGGAACCTGGGATGGGGACTGGGAGGGGCAGTATCAAGAACTAGAGGAGATGTGAGAGAGGTACAGAGGGTTGGGAAATCAAATAAATATAGGTAGCAGAGGGGATGGAGGAACTGAGGATAGCCACTGGAGGGTTTCAGACACCAGAGAAACATGAAGCTCCCAGGGCCCAATGAGGATGACTTTAGCTGAAATGTGCAGAGAAGTGGGAGTTAGAACCTGTAGAGAACACCTCCAGTAGATAGGCATGGCCCTGGTTGAGGGATGGGGCTACCCACCACCTCAAAGTTTTTAATCCAGAAGTGTTCCTGTCCAAAGCAAGAACAGGAACAAAAAATGAGAGGGCAGATGGGGTTGGTGGCAGGGTGGTGGGAAGTGAGATATCATTTGAGATGTAAACAAATGGAATGATTAATAAAAAAGAAATGTCGAAAGAGAGCTGACTCTACAAAGTTGTTCTCTGATCACCACTCAAGTGCCAAAGCACATGGCCTACTATGCATGCATACACACAATAATAAATACATGGAATACTACCACTGACTACATGAGAAATCTAAAATTCCTTTCAGGAGTCTGGCAAGATGGTTCAGCAGATAAGAATATATATTGCCTTTCCAGAGGCTCATGTAGGGGAGCCCAGAAGTACCTGTAGCTGCAATTGCAGAGGATCCAATGTCTTTGGACTCTGTGCATACCTGCACTCACATGCACATAGTCAGACACAGACACACATAATTAAAACTAAAATAAATTCTAAAAGACTTCTTTCATGTTCCAGAATTTCTCTTGTTCTTTGGAAGACTTACTAAGTAAATACTGAATCTACCAAGCATATTCATTCTTTTCCTTGGCAAGACCCTATTATATTTGACCTGTTTTTTTTTTAAATTAGCCAGTTATGAAAGAATTTTTCAGCTAAGTATTCTAATCAAGATTTTTAATATTCACTGTTATCCGTGCTTCCATACAGAGCATCCATCTCATAGTTCTTAGCTTGGCCATCTTTGCTGCCCTAGTTTCATTTCTGTTGCTATGATAAATACTCAGGCTAAAGCAACTCTAAGAAAGACAAGGTTTATTTTGTTTATAATTCCAGATTACACTTTATCACCAAGAAGAAATTGAGAGGGGAGCTGGAGACAGTGAGTCAAATTCACAATCAAGAGCAGAGAGATGCTCCTTGTGCTTAGTCCCCTGTCTATCCTTGTATAGTTCAGGGTCCAAACCTGGGGGAATGTTGCTGCACTTGGCAGGTCCTCTCACATCATCCATTTTGAGAGAATCTTGCAGGCATGCCCACAGGCCAACCTGATCTAAATAATCTTTCAGTAAGAGGGTCTTCTTGGAGAGTGGGGTGGTATTCTGGATTGTGTCTTGTTGACAATTAAAACCATCCCACTAGATTTTGTTTTTGAGAGTTATTTCTTTTTCCCAGCAGCCTGTTCTTTCCTGCTGGTGTGACAATACAGTAAATTTCTTTGGGTTTAATTTTTTAACTGTTCTTTACACATTAATATGCTTATTGTCTTTTGGATGTTCTTCCACACTGTTGGATTTCTACAGATGAGTGGTATTTATTGGTTGGTGTTTATAATTATTGATGAAATTTAAGTTGAAGGATGTTGCCAGCTGGGGAGCAATTCTTTAGACTAGTAATTATTCAGAAATTTCAAGAACATTGTCTGTTCCCTTGGCAATGGCTGCAGATTTAGATCATGATGGATCTACATTCTGTTTCTTTACTTTCTTTTTATCTAACAAGATAAACTTATTTTGAATATTCTTATTTGTCCTTTCAGGAAGCTAGGAGTTATCTGGGTTACACCCTATGTCTCTAGCCATAGATTCCACTTTGAGAATCTTTGGCTCTAAGTTCTACATGCAAGACATTTTCTTAAGTATGAACATGTCAGATAAAACAATTCTCAAATGCTGGCTCTGGATTAACTGCTCCATCTTTTTATTTTGTTATTATTTTATTTTTAAATTTTTTATTCAATATTTTATTTATTTACATTTCAGATGTTATCCCCTTTCCCAATCCCCTCCCCCCCAATTAATTCCCATCCCATCCCTCCTCCTCCTTTTTTGCTTTTATGCCATTTAAATTACATGTAAGTATTAAGGTCAGTTCTAGGTTGAGGAACTAGCGATACAGTAGATGCAAATAGTCAGGGAACAAGCAAGACAATAAACCCAGATAGTCAAAGAACAAGCAGGAGTACTGTGATCACTCCCATGATCACTATTTCTAAGGGCTTATCAGGATGTCCAAAACATATGAGCCTACTTCCTTGTCCTAGTCCAAAGTCATTTTCATACCTGAAGCCTACTTCTTTGTTCTAGTTTAAGATTTAGATTACTGCCTGTAATTACTTCTTTGTTCTAGCCTAAGATTTAGATTCCTGCCTGAAATTACTTCTTTGTTCTAGCCAAGGATTTAGATTCCTGTCTGAAATTACTTCTTTGTTCTAGCCTAATATCAGATTCCTTCCAAGCAGTCCATTTCCTTGTCCTTGGCCAATGATAGATTCCTGCCAGGCAGCCCCGAAAGCTCTCCACATCTCCCCCTTTTTTATTGCATAAACCAGACTGAGTCTGTCTTAGGTGGTTCTGACAAGAATGCCTTCCTTACCTGTTATGGAATATGCATTATCAAAAGCAATACACTTATGTCTTAGGTTGGTAAGGCTCTGTGCAGAATCTTACCTGTCCTTGGCTTGCCAGCCTGTTAAATTAATAACTCTGTCTGGGGGTTCATTTTCAGTTTCAAGTCATGTACTTTGGCTACCAACATGTTGATGTTGTTAGAGACAAGTTTTAACATGATGGCCAGGAATAAAAGTATTCCCAGGACAAAAAGGTCTAGCATGATCAAGCTATGTATGCCATACTTGAGGTTTGACCAAAATGGAAATACTGACCTCAAGCCATGGATAATTTTATCAGCATTATCTGCAGCATTAAAGCTCAGCAGAACAGCATTCTTTCAATTCATAATCTCACTATGCAAAGTTAAAACATCCAGAGAGATGTTAGAATTATGCCAACTACCCTACAAGTGTCTTTAAACTTTTTCTAATTATAACAACTATCATTGTAAATTTTAGAAGTAACACAACTCAAGTGGTATTTGGTTTGAAACTCTAGATGGCTCCTAACTCTTAAACCCTGAACCTCCATCTGATAATTTGAATAGGATAAAGAGCATCAATCCGCTGTTCCAACCACCTATATAAATCCTCTTGTATACTCAACACATTAGTAACATATTTTTGCTAAATGATTAACAAATATTGCTGTCTTAACTTCTTATGTCAAAGCTATTGCAGAAGCAGTGGTGCTAGCAATTAATGTAATTAAAGCTGTTATACCAGCAATAATCATGTCCACTACCTTCTTGCTTCTGCTTAAAGCATAACTTCTTCCAGCACTTGCAAGATTTTTTTCAGAAAATCAAGTTTTTTTAATACTTGGGGCAGTAGACAAAAGCTGGTTGATAGACCCCCATAACAGACATGCCAGATTTCAACACACTAACACAATTAGAAAGTATACAGTCAAGGCAACTTACAATAACTACTGTAGAATAGACAAAAGTAATTTTAACTTGACAATTAAAAGAACCTTAAAACATACACTAACCCTTGTTTGAAATCCAGATCCTGTCCCAACTTTATCTCTTGCTATCATAACATTATAGAGAACTGCAGCTAATTTCCAAATATGTCTCTGAAAATGTCCAGATCCAGCCTTCCAAATGAATACTGTTATTTCCAATATTGGATTGATTTCTAGACTGTGGGAAGCTATCCTTATCACATCATTGCCATTAACAAGTCTGTGCGCATGCGCTGGAAGGTTTTCCCGCCTTTATTAATCTGACAGTTGGAACACGTCATGTGGCCTGAGGCAACAGGAGCCCATCAGAGACTGCCACGTCCCAGGCGAGCTTAGCTTTCTATATAAGGGAAGGGTTTTAGGCCCTTGGGGTCCCTCCTCGTTTGTGAAGCTTATGCTCTCCCTCTCAAGATGCATTAAAGCTTATACTGCAGAAGGATCCTGAGTGTGCCGCGTCTTTCCTGCTGGCGGGAGGTTGCGCGGGACACTAGACCAGTACATGATTGAGTCTGAATAACTGGTCAGCTTTAAGAAAAATACAAGAGTCATTGTAACTTCTTTTTTTTTTTTTTTTTTGATTCTCTGTCCCACAAGGTCTAAAAACTTGAGGCAAGGCAGCTTGTCCCATCTGGGATATAGGCAAGTAAAGGTGGGTCAGGAACATATGTCCAATACAGCTTCCCAGTCACCCTTGTCAGGGCACTCAGAAAGCTCACAGGTCAGCATCATTCTTTGTCTCAGCAACAGCATGTCTCACCAATCATTCTGGCAGGCACCATTCTCCTTCAGCATCCTGCAGAAAAAACACAAACATGCCCTCTTCCCCATATTAGATACCTGGTTGGGTTCATACCATATGCCAGTAAGTGGATTCTTCCTTTACACCTAGGCATATGTATGCCTAGTTGTAGGGTTCCATAGACACTCAGCAAAAAGTTCCTTGGCATCCAATTTTTCTAAAAAAATTAAAATAAAAAGAGATTGATTTAAGTAAATTTGTGATGTATAGAGATATACCTTCCCCCTTTTTATTTTATGAAGATATTGTTTTAAAGTTCCATGAGCCCCTTCCACAATACCTTGTCCTTGAGGATTATAAGGAATCCCGGTAATAAATTGTTGACAAAAGTCTCAACTGCTTGACTACAATTGCCAGTTCTATTATCTGTTTTTTTTTTTTTTACTGGATATTTTATTTATTTACCTTTCAAATGTTATCCCATTTCCCCGTTCCCCTCCAAAACCCCTTATCCCATCCCCCCTCCTCCTACTTCTGTGAGGGTATACCCCTACCTATCCACCCATTCCTGCCTCCCTGCTTTCGAATTCCCCAACACTAGGGCATTCAGCCTTCCAGGGACTAAGGCCTTCCTCTTCCACTGATGCCTGACAAGTCCATCCTCAACTACCTATACAGGTGGAACCATGGGTCCCTCCCTTTGTGTTTCCATGCTGGCTGCTCCATCTTTTAATCAACTATCCTTCTGATGAACAATGACCCTTTGCTCTTTAACCCACCTATTATTTTAGTTGTTTCCCCTACTTTTCTTTCTCATTGTGGTGCCTCAGTATTCTTACCATCTTTCCAACTATCCTATCAATTGTTTTTTAAAGTGTGTGTGTGAGCACACATGTGTGTATGCTTTGGTTTATGCATTTATGTACACGTGTATATGGGGGTCTGCTCATCTGTACATAGACATGTGGAGGCTAAAGAATTAGTGGATTTCTTTCTCTATCGATCTCCACTTTGTTTGGAGATGGTGCAGCTTGCTGAAGATAGAGTTATGTTTTTCAGCTGTACTGTTTCTCCTCTTCCAGTACCAGGGCTCATGCTACAAAACTACAAAGCTATAAAAATCCTGTGTGGTTCTGAGTGTGAACTCGAGTTGTTATGCTTGTGTAACAATCACTTGGCTGCCCTCTGTGCTTTGTCCTTGGCCTCTATGGATGGCTTTACTATGTGTCTGATTGTCTTTCTCCAACCTAGTCACACACTTTCAACCAGAAATGGCTGCCGGCAACTGTATGTCCTGTTCTCAGCAGCCACTATACCCAAACATTTTCTTTTTGGTTACATGTATTTGCCAGTTTAAAACTGCAGAGCCTATATAAAATAAGCATCTAGGTGTGAGTGAATCACTTTCCCGGGTAAACCATAACACCTAATGTTTACTTATTCCATAGTGATTAGTAGGAAAAATGCCTTCAATCTACACGAGGGAGAAGGGTAACAACAGAGGAGCATGTCACCTGCAAAATTCATCAGAAAGCTTCAATGTGTATCTATTTATCACTTGAGGATAATCAATAACACAACAGACCTTCATCTATAGATCAAAGTATCCCAGAATGACAGACATCGACAAGTGGAACAGATTTTCAAGATGGTAATGAGGTTAACATAAAGCCCAAATCAACTTGACCTTGTATTTGAAGCTTTGAAAATGACATCTCAAAGACATCTTTCGAGCAGACTCCAGTCTATCATGATGTGGTATGTCTGTGGTAGGTTGTATTTTTATTTTATTTATAAAATGTAATATTCCTAAATTAAAATAAAAGTATATCACTTTGCCCTTTACCTTTCCTCCCTCCAGGCCTTCTGGAGTACCCTCCTTTTAACCCCTCCTATGTACCCACACTCTCAAATTGGTAGCCCCCTTTGTTGGTTGTTGTTATCACATATATACTATATGTACACACACATATACAAGTATAATAGTATAGACTGCCAAGTTCATTCCTATTGTTTCTGTACAAATAGTTTCAGGGCTGACCACTTTGTATTATATAACCATTAAAGAGACTCACCCTGGGAGAGTCCAATTCTTCCTCACCTGGCAATCAGTAGTTGTATGTAGTTCTTTGTCTATATCTAGGATCACATGGCATTTACTCCTTCCACATTTCTATGTTTACTGATATTGACACTGTTTCAGTCTTGTTTATGCAGCCTACTATTTTATATTTATATTTATATTTATATTTATATTTATGTGTGTGTGTGTGTGTGTGTGTGTGCAACTTTAACTTTCAGGGACTCTGTTCTCTCCTTCCATTATGTATGTCCCAGTGATTGACCTTAGGTTGTCATGTTTGGTAGCCAATAGTTTTACATGCGGAGCCATCTTACAGGCTTTTTTGTTTTTCTTTTTGTTTCTTCTTCTTCTTCTTCTTCTTCTTCTTCTTCTTCTTCTTCTTCTTCTTCTTCTTCTTCTCTTTCCTCCTCCTCCTCCTCTTCCTCCTACTTCTTCTTTTTGCAAATTAAGTTAAACTCAATGATTTCTGTCCATTGTGAAGCTGGAGATGGTTTTGGGTCTGTATG
Organism: Grammomys surdaster; assembly: GCF_004785775.1. Lineage (NCBI taxonomy): Eukaryota > Metazoa > Chordata > Mammalia > Rodentia > Muridae > Grammomys > Grammomys surdaster. Next base: position 1,896,214 of record NW_021604753.1, on the reverse strand, counting down.
CTTCTGGTAAGTTTTTCTTAGTACTCATTGTCACATTGATTGAACACATATTAAGTATTCAAAGTAGACTCAAGATTCTCCCACCAGTAAGGTACACATAGGATAGAAGAAAAGAAGAAAAGAACACCTCCCCAGTTTGTAACAACATAATGTGGTACTATAAGAAAGTTAATATTCTGGCCTACAAGAATCCATGAAAATTCAATTAAATTGGAATGTGTGTGTATGATGGTCCCCAGAGAAAGAAATATATGGAAGTTAGGAGAAATACAAACTAGCTCAGTTAGCTGAGATGAGATGAACAAAGTGAGGTAGGGACTTAAACCTATCTAGAGGCATGACAGTTTATGATGCAGTCCAGGGAATGGTATGCTAGCATTGCTGATGGAAAAAGTAAAAATGGAAAATGGCAAGAAATAATGTTAGAAAGGCATATTAGTGTATTTTTGTAATTGTAATAAAATACCTGAACTGGCATTGCAGACATACACTCAGGGCCTCATGTTGGAGTAAAAGATATTTTAGCATGCATGACATCTAGCCAGTCCTAGCTTTGGCTTCTGTATGTGAAGCATGATGGTTCTGTGTAATACACACACATGTCCCTATTGTGTCATACACACACATGCCCCTCATGTGGTAGGTCTGAGTGGAGGATTTTATCTGGAAGCTAAAATGATAACAGCTGAAAATAACAACCAGGTAAAAGCCAACTGAGCAAAGAGCATCAAATCAGCAGAGATAAGAAACTAAGCGAATAAACTGTGTTGTTTTTATATCAGTTAGCTTAGGCTCTTGCTAAGCTGTCATAGATTCGGCTTAAATAATAGATTTCCCCTTCAGTTTGGAGGCTAGAATTTTAAGCATGGTGAGGTTTTTGTGTGGTCTTCTTGTTGCTTACTTGGGAGGAAAAAGCAGAAAGAAGAGAAAGAGGGAGCTGGAGAGAGTGTGTGAGAGAGACAGAGACAGGGACAGACAGACAGTGAGACAGAGAGAATAGATTAGAACAGGATAGTGGTTTCTGGGAGCAATGAGTTTTAGCATTGAATCTACAAGCTAAAATCTCTCAAATATTTAGCTGATCACTTGAGCTACTCTGATTTCACAGACACACAATCCAAACACTGACCTCCTTCTAGGCTAATTTGAATTGTGTTGGATTGTCTCCTAATGTCAGGAGAACTCTGACTAAGCTTGAGATTCCTGGTGTGGGGATGAGGGCAGTGCTGTTATTTGAGGACTTGCTCAAGGGTGAGAAAGTCAAGAAAACAAGTGTATTAGAAGAATGAAAATCTATTCATTCACGTAAAAAGCATTTCTTTATTCCATAGTTGGAGATTTGGAATTGAACATGAGTTATGCTGCATGTGTAGGTGGGTGTGAATAACTCAATTTGAGAATAAAAGGCCGATTTTGTGGCCTGACTATGCTTCTATAGTATAGCTAATAATATTGGATTTTGTTTACCATGGTGAAAGGGCAACAATGTTCATGTACAGAAGAAAGCCACAGCACACTGGGTTTGGAGGGAATAAAGTTGTAAACAGAATTCTATCTCCCAGAATTGAGTCTTCTCTGTCATTCTTGGCCATCATGGGCACTTATGCATGCCATTAGCTAAGATGAAAACACCAGGAAGGAAGTCGCACACCATTGTTAAGACCTATGGGGCTAACTTAGAAACTGACTTCCCACATGAGGGGACTTGGTACCTTGTGTCACTGATGGTTACTTAGTGATGAGTCCCTTTTTGTGGCCTGTTGCCTAGAATGATTAATCTGAGCTCAAACCCAAATAAACTATTAAGGGGAGATCACAGAGGGACAACCCATGAGTGTCCATGCTCACAGTGGGACAACCCATGAGAGGCTCACAGTGGGAAAACCCATGAGTGGCAATGCTCATAGAGGGACAACCTGTGAGTGGCTCACCATGGGACAACCCATAAGTGGCTCGTAGTGGGACAAACCATGAGTGCACAATGCTATACCTTTTTCTAAGGTACAGCATTCTGACAGTACAGAATGAATGACACCTCTTCTCACAGCTACTCACAGGTCACAGTAAAGTCTCCACACTCCTTTGAGACAGGATCTTACTGTATAGTCCAGACTGGCCTGGAACTCACCTTTGTTGTTCAGGATGGCCATGAATTTGGGACTCTTCTGCTTCAGCCTTTCAAGTACTAGGATGACAGACAGGTGCAAGCATGTCTGTCCCACAGAACTTGTTACTGCTTTCATTTTGTAACTTGAATCTACTTGGCTTGATAATGTGAAGTTGACATAAGAATAGCAAAATAACCCAAACAATCACACTTTCTGTAGCTGGCTAGTTTCATGTTGCTCATGTGGTCATACTGAGATGTTTTTGCAAGTAGGGCATCCTTATAGAGAAATTATAAGCCTGCATGTGAACCATACACGTGTATGCACAATCAGTGTATATCTTAATATGATTTTTATAAGAATCACAGTTTTGATATTAAAGAATATGTTAATCTCAATAGAGAAAGTCTGGGTTCAAAAATTAAATGAAAAACTGAAAACAGGCACTATTATATCCTCAGCCAGCTGGGGTAGGCAAATTGCAAGCTGCTTTTGAGTTTCCTAGGAAACACCATAGTAGTCACAAGGACCCTGGATTCTTCTAAGAGGGACAGAGGAGGCTGACCACAAAGTCATAGCTGGAATCTTGGAAGGTTTTCTCTGTCTCCATCTCTGTCTCCATCCCTCCCTCCCTCATCTGTACCTCCTTCCCTCCCTCCCCCCCCCCCCCCCCCCCCCCCCCCTCCCCATCTCCCTCTAATTGTTTCCATAGTTAGTTCCTTCTGCTTTCAGATTGTGTGTGTGTGTGTGTGTGTGTGTCTGTGTGTGTGTACATTCACATGTATTTGTATGTGTGTATTTGTGGAGAGATGTTTGTATGTATGTACATGTATGTGTTTGTGTGTGTCCATGTGTGCATATTTAGAAACTAGAGGTCAGTTTCAGATGTCTTCTTCCATTACTCTAACCTTATCTTTTGAGATGGGTCTTTCACTGAACATGGAGCTCACTGACTGGCTACACTGACTGGCTTATGAGCCCCTAATATCTTCCTGTATATGCCTCCACATTCCTGGATTATCAGCATGCACCACCATGCATGACTTTTTGGTGAGTGCTAGGGATCTAAAGTCAGGTCCTGTGGTGGTTGTTTTAATGTCAGACTGCTACAAACAAGAATCACCTGAACAAGAAGGCTCAACTGAAGAGCTGTCCTGATTTCCTTAAATGACATGTGGGCAGCACTGGCCAGTAGCAGCCCAGACAAAGGAGCTCATGGTAGAAGGATGATTACTTGCTGTTTTCTCACTTGGCCTTTTCTCTGGCTGCTGAGTTGATTTACTTGTTGTATGACTGCAAATTTTTTCACTGACATTAGATCTAGAGTTTCCACCACTGGATTAGGACCAAAACTCTTCAGGAGTCTTCCAGAGTCTGGTGCCAGAATGAGACTGTGGAGGCACACAGCTATGTGGACTGAGCTGTCAGCCTCTTTTGAGAGAGTCACTGTTCATTTACAATAAGGGCTGAGGTACCCAGCCTAATGGATGGAGAAGCGATCAGGTTCTCAGACTCTGATGTGAGAAAGCTATTGTTAGTATTTCACTATAAACTTTTTAATGAATTCTTCTAATATATAAACATATTCATGGTGTTGATTCTGTACCTATAGAGAACCCTGACTAATATAGCTCTTCATGTGTCTATGGAAGTCACTTTATAATTATTTATTTTATATTTTGATATTATATTATAATTACATTATTTTCCCTGTCCCATTCTTCTCTCCAAACCCTTCCATATAGCTTCAAACTCATGGCATATGTGTGTGTGTGTGTGTTTGTGCACGTGCGCATGTTCGTGCTTATGTATGTTTGATATAATGTATAATTTGTATATACTTATGTAATTTATATATTAATATTATATATATGTACACACACACACACAGAGACACACACATAGTCTTTGCCCAGTATATGGTTACTTCTATATGTTTGGGGGCTGACCATTTGATATTGGATAGCTAACTGCCCTGGGGAAGACTACTCTGTCCTTAGTTGCCTATAGGTATTTGTATGAGATAGTGCCTCCTGAGCATTCCCCAGTCCATGTTAGCCTTGTCTATTGCTGTTATCCTCATTCAGGTCATGTTTATGCTGTCATGTTGGTGAGACTTTATGTATGTTGCTTCTGACGTTCTGAAAAGACACAGCAAACTCCGCTCCCCAACCCCAGTATCTCTGGTTCTTACAATCCTTCTGCCTCCTCTCATGAAAGGATCCCTGAGCTTTAGGTACAGGAGGCAATAGACTCACTACATCATCTTCCAGCTCCTGAAAGGTCATGTGCTGTCCGTGGTGCTGAAATAGTTTGCTGAGGGTAGGCTCTGATCCACATTATAGAGACTATTTAGGTTGTGATTGGCAAGAGTCAATTGGAATTTCACGGGTCTGTGTGTTGTCACTAATTTAAAGATGTGGACTGAGAGAGCTGGTAATCCTGGTCTACTTCTCCAGAAGAAGCGTGTGCCTCCCTTTTTGCTCCTATGTTTACTTCCTATTTTGTAGGCAGAGAGGCAGAGTGCACAAGTCCCTGGTTCTTTTTTCTTTTTCTTTCTTTCTTTCTTTCTTTCTTTCTTTCTTTCTTTCTTTCTTTCTTTCTTTCTTTCTTTCTTCCTTCCTTCCTTCCTTCCTTCCTTCCTTCCTTCCTTTTTTTTTCTTTTGAGACAGGGTTTCTCTGTGTAGCCCTGGCTGTCCTGGAACTCACTCTGTAGACCAGGCTGGCCTCGAACTCAGAAATCCGCCTGCCTCTGCCTCCCAACTGCTGGGATTAAAGGCGTGCGCCACCACTGCTCGGTGAGTTCCTGGTCTTTAAAAGCTTCTTTATTGTTTTTATTTATATGTGTAAAGTGGGGCTTGTGTATGGTACTCTGATGTGTGGAGGTCAGAGGAAAACTTTCAGGAGTCAGTTCTCTCCTTCCACTGTGTGGGTCTCAGGGATCAAACACAGATCATGATTACATGACTGGCAGCTAGTGCCTTCATCCAGCCCACTGGCCTCCTGGAGCTTTCACTTAGAACAAAATGGAGTTCAGTGAAAATGTCTGTGGGTAGTTTTCATTTTTTCAGTTATTTCTCAGATTTCCAGTTAACAAAAACCAATTCACTGTTTCTCATAGCCTTTGTCATGCATTTTGACTGAGATCTGTCGCTCATTCCAATCTTGGTCACCTCTCTCCTACCACATATAATCAGCTTCTTAGGTAAGAGGAATTAACTTTAAAAATTTTTATTTCAAATCAAGGGAAGAAAAAGCGGATGAGAGACTTGTAGATGGGTGCTGTAGACTGTACCCTGGAGGGTTGTCTAGAAAGCAAACTCAATCAAAGTACACTTTTAAAGTTTCCAGCAACAGAAGAATCAGCAAGGCATGGCAGCATAGTTTTGTACTCTTGGCACTCAGGAGGCTGAGACAGGAAAATTATGAATTTTAGGCCAGCTTTGGTTCATTTCAACACTCTGTCTTAAAAACAATTGAAAGCAATGGAAGAGCAAATGTTCTAAGCTGCCTGTTTTATAAAAGTAAATTCTTGTTTAAATGAGAAGAAAAGTCAGTTTTGACTACTGTTCCAGAGAGAAGGATCACTGTTCCCCAAGCAAAGGAGGTCAGAAAAAAGCAAGGCAGCACCAAGAATGACACCAAGAATGACTGGGCATTTTTATCTTCAAACTACTATTTCCATTGTCAAGTACTTACTGCAGTTACAGGAGCAGCATCTGAGACACCCACAGTAAGTCTTCCGCGGCTTATTATTGTAAAGGGAAACATGCATGCACATACCACCAACTCATATACATATCCATACATATCCACATGCTCACACATGTTCACATGCACCTACACATGCATACACTCCACATATATGCATACATTCATTCATGTACACATTGCATACACATGTCCACATACACATGCACATATATATATTGACATACAAAAACATCCAAACACATGCAACATGTAAACATGTACACACCCACATATGCATCTGGTAATGCTTAATTTATGTATCCCCATATCCATCCAAACATATATACATACACACAGGCACATACATGTATACACATGCACACATTCACACATGCACAGATACACATGAACATACACACATGCATGTATAAACGTGTACACACCTGCACAATGCACTTTCCTTAAGAAAGCTGAGCTGTTTGTATTCTGTCTTCAAATCTCCTTCTCACCTTCTTGAGCTATTCAGTCACAAGGTCGTGTTCTCTGCTCCACCATAAATCTCCTAAGTGACGCAGTGGAAGAATTATGAAGACACTGCAAGCCTAGGCTCAGACTCTAAGCCTCCTGGTTGAAATCTACTGCTCAAAGGCTTAGCTCCCTTAGACAGATTTCTTAGCCAAAAAGTTATCGAAGTAGGCCTGTGATCTCAGCTACTTGAGAGGCTGAGGTAGGACCACAAGTTCAAGGCCTGTCTGGGCTTTAGGATCAGTTCAATATCAGGCTGTGAAACAGCAAAGCCCTCAAAAAGAAAAAATCAAAAGAGGATTGGCGCAGCTCAGAGATAGAGCAACTATTAAAACACACACAATGCTTTGGGTTCAATTCCTAGCACCAACATGAAAAAACACACAAATAAACATTACCAGCATTAAATGAGGAAGTTATGGTACCAGTTTATAAGACTGTTGGTTAAGGAGGTTTAGGTTGTTTCCATTTCCTAGCTATTTTTAACAGAGGAAGTGAACATGGCTGAAGTGTGTGTAGAGTAGGATGAAAAGTCCTCTGAGCATATGCCAAGTAGTACTATAGCTGGATCATTTATTTTAATTTTTGAGGACCCTACACACTGATTTCTGCAGTAGCTATACCAGTCTGCCTTCTCACAAACAGTGAAGGAAGTTTCCCTTTGCCTATAACCTCTCCAGCATTTATTGTCAGGTGTTCTGTTGAAATGGCCATTCTTGCTGGAGTAAGATGAAATATTTCAGAGTTGCTTTAATCTGCATTTCCCTAATTGCTAATGATGTTTAACATTTTTAAAAGTATTTCTTAACCATTTTTATTTCTTTTACTGAGAACTTTATTTTGATCCCTAGTCGATTATTAATAGGGTCATTTGTTTCCTTGACTGTTGTTTGTTTTGTTTTTAGTTATTTGTATATTCTAGATATGCATATTCTATCAGATGTGTAGGTGCAACAATTCTCTTCCACTCTATAGCTGTACAGAATCACTTTTAGTTTTATGAGGTTCCATTTGTTGAACTTAATTCAATATGATTATATATATACACACACATACACACACACACACACACACACACACATATATATATATATTAGAATACTATTCAGCTATAAAGAAAAATGAAATTTGCAAGTGAATAGATAGATCTACAAACAATTATAGTGAGTGAGGTCACCTAGACCCAGAAAGACAAATTATGTTTTCTTTCACCTGAAGTTACTATCACTAAAACTTCAGATATTATTTTAAAATGTGGGGTTATCAAAGAAAATGGACCACAGAGGTTGGAGTTGAGAGGAAAATAGCAGGATGCATGTGATATGAACAGAATGGAAAAAGGGGGAGGGAGATTCTAACTTAGAATTGGGGAGGGAGGTCAGTACAGAAGAACAAGGAAGGAGGGACAAACATGGAGGCTGTTTCATAAAGAGCCAAGGAATTATATTATTTTATATTTACTTAAAAGTTATATATAATACATAAATACACATCATACATCATACATACATACATACATACATACATACATACGTACGTACATACGTACATATATACATACATAAAGCTATGATACTTGGACTGACAACACTCCTCAGAAGAACCATAAACTAACAAAAATCCTAATAGCAGTCATAAGAAGAAAGCCCCTTGAATGACGGGCCAGGGTAGTGTAAATAACTCTAGGGTATTATTGTTACCTTGGATGGTTCTCAGAGGATGAAAGCAAGCTCCCATTGCTGAAGATGCTGCATATTTAGGGCACAGGTCTGGAATTATTTGAACTGGAGCTAAACTGAACTCCACCTTCTTGTGGTCTAGCCTCCATAGTACCAGAAAGCGCTATGTAAGGTGCCAAGGGAGGGAAACAATGGTTCTTCCCAGCTGTGAAACCTATGATACATGACAATGATCAGCATGTCAAGAGTTTTATAAAGGTATAGTAGTGGCACTCACAGGCTGGTGGTTACCAACAGCTGTCTGAGTGAACTTAAGGCCTCCCAAGAGGGAAATCATGCCTGTTACTAGAAACCTAGTGAATGTCCTTGGGCTAGAGAGGCCATAATTCCTAGACGAGTATCTACTAGCTTCACTTGGCTAGGTCAGCAGAATTCCTTAACTATATTCTAAACCTTATTCTTTTACCCACAGACAAGAGCAACTATTACCCCTTTAAGAAAGCTTCTCTATATAGTAAATGAAGACCATTACAGACAATCACAACTGATCACAATGCACAGATCAATGGATCCCAGCCCAAGTGATTACATCTGTAGTCCAAATACAGCATCTATGATTTGGGGGTCCAGTATGGTTCTAGGAATGGTGTAACATGGTTTCCTGCCCCTAGAGCAGAGCCAGCAGGTCATGGGCCTCCACAAGTGTTGACAGTTGCTTGGCATAAATCTTGCTTGTATGATAATGTACATATTTCCTCATTCTTCCTTGGAGGAATGTCCTTCTTGTTAACTTTAATGATACTGTGATAATCAGAGTCCAGGAGGTGAAGGTGTCACTAATGTCTCAGCAAAATAGTAAGTGCTTGGGCCTTCAGGACAGCCTTTAAAGGAATAGGAAAGAACTCTAAAAACATGAGTCTGAAAATATATAATTTCTCAGCTATGCAAAATGTAAGAATTCAATATAAATTATATGAGGGGCCTCACAAATCTGAAAGAACAGAGGCAGCTACACTATGAGCCAGCTTGTCAGAAAGATACAGACAGGTAGATACAAATGCAGGCAGATTCCTGAGTTCAGGATCAGCATAGGACAGAGTTAATTAAGGTGCAGATATGGTTGGAATGGTAATCTCAGGACAAGGTCCCACCCAGCTAAATTTACAAAGACTGCCAGAACTCTGAATTCTTTTATAATGTTAAAAAAAGAAAAAAGAAAGTACTTGCTATCCTTTTCCTAAGAGTCAAAGGGTCATGGTATGCTGGTTCCTGGGATGGTCCACAGAGAACCTGGAATAAATAACCAAATTGCTATATAAATAAAAATTGTACTTTTGGTCTGTGAGAGATGAGTTAGCAGAAAGTGATAGCTATTCTTTTTTTTTTTTTTTTTTTTTTTTTTTTTTTTTTTTTTTTTTTTTAGATTTTCTTCTGAGAGCTGAGCTGTCTGGAGACCTCTGAAGAGTGAACACAGCTCTTCAAGAATTTTTTTCTTAACAGAATTTTTGATTTTAGTTGGAAAGTCCATGGAGAGAAAACACAGCTCTGTAGTGGGCGATATTTGAATCTCCAACCCGAATACTTCCGGTCAGTGAAAACACAACTCCATAATATTCTGTAAGCCTAGATTGGGCAGATACCCCTATAGTATTCTATTCCCCAGCTATGAGACCCTTATAACTTGAGGGTTTTCCAGATCCTGCATTTGTCCTTCTGCGTTTGTTTCTCCTGCTTCCCAGTCGTCCTCCTCTGCCATCCTCCATCATCTTCTCTCTCCTCTCTTCTCCCCAGTAGTCCTCTCTCTCTTCTCTCCCCAGTCGTCTCCTTCGTCTTCCTCCTCCATTGTCTTCCTCCAGTTGTCCAGTCATCCTCCCCCCTGCTCTCTTCCCACCAAACTTTATATCTCCATCTCCCCTTCCTCTGCCCAATCACTGGCTCTAGCCTTTATTTTACAAATTAAGATGGGCAGAAGGTTCACTAGAAATTACCTGTGTAATGACTCACCTCCTCTGCAGCCCTTCACAGGAAAGGGGAATTTGTATCAAAATACAAGGCCGGGGCTCTCCACAACACAGCTCTTTTAAAAATTTTCATAGCTCTTTTGTAATTTTTAGTCAAAAATTCCAAGAATTACTTAGAGAGCAAACACAACTCCTTTAGAATGTTTTCTAGCAGCTATCCAGAGAAGGTTGTCTGAAAAAAAATGAACACTGCTCTTTTAGAATTTTTTTATGGCTTTCTGATTTTGACCAGAAAACTTAAGGATTACTTTTAGAGTTTTCCTAACAGAATTTATGACTTGGTTGGAAGATCCAAGATTTTTTTATAGCAGCTTTTCTGACTTTGGTCAGAAAACTCATGATCTATCTAGAGAGCTTTTAGACTTTTAACTAGCAGAGAGAGCTGTCTCAACCAGAGAGAGCTGTCTCAACCAGAGAGAGCAGTCCTGAGGAGAAAGTTATGTCTCTTCCAGAGAGGTTTTTTTGTTTTGTTTTGTTTTTTGTTTTTTTTGTTTGTTTGTTTGTTTTTTTAATGGCAAGAAAAAGCTGTTGAGAGCAGAACAGAAGCCACAGAGAGAATAATCTGAAAAGCTATCTCGAGCAGACTACAGAGCTAAGAGATATCTATAGAGAGCTGCCTAAGGAGCCAGAACATAGGCCCTCAGCTTAGACTTCCAGTCATTTGTTTTTGGTCCCAGACACCCATTCTCTCAGGAAACTGAACCTAGCCAAGACTGGTCCTTGGCAGATAAGATCAAGGGAAGGGATGTGTCAAGATTGTAAGAGGCAGAAAGACTGCTGTGAAACAGTCTGTTCTAGAAATGGCAGCATAAACAGGACCTAAATAATGAGTATATCAGTAGGTGTTATATTGCAGAAGGGAGAAGAATCTCACAGGATCCCACTCCTAAACAAAGAACTGTAGACAGCATGACTGCTGAGGAATGGAGAATTAACTTCTCCAAGCGATGAGCCCCCGATTACCTAGCTAATACAAAGGAGTCAGCCCTGAAGCCATATACATACAAACAGCCAAACTGTCCTCAGCAAGTTGTAATCACAATAATGATCAAAGAAAAAGAAGCTATCAGTTTGAAAGATAAACATGGGAGAAGGTTGAGTGAAGGCACTAGTGCTGGAAAGAAAAGGAAGAGAAAATGGTGTAATTGTATTTTAATTAAAAATTATATTTTAAATAAAATTAACAAATAAATAAATAAAACAAAACAATGGTGTTTAAATTTATAGAAAGTAGAACAGTGCCTGTTTTATTTATTTGTTTATATTTACTTTCTTTTTTTATTTATTCTTTTCTCATGCAATGCATTCAAACTATAGTCTACCCTCCAGCCACTCCTTCCAGTCCCTCCTCCATTTCCATTCTTCCCAAATCTGTTCCTCCTTTGTTTCCCTTCAGAAAAGAGCAGGCCTCCCAGTGATATCAACTGAACACAGCATGACAAGATACACGAAGACTAGGCACGGATTCTTATATCAAGGCTATACATGGGTACCCGGTAGGCGGAAAAGGGGCCCAAGAGCTGGCAAGAAGTCAGAGACAGTCCTCACTGTTAGGAGTTAGTAGGAATCCCTCAAAAACAGCAAGCTAAACCGTGAAATAGAGGACCTAGCATAAACCATGTAAGTTCCTTGACTGCTGATTCAGACTCTATGTGCTCCTATGAACTCTGCTGAGTTGATTCTATGGCCAGTGTTATCCTGGTGTCCTAGTCTCCTCTAGCTTGTACAGTCCTTCCTTCCTTGCTTCCCTTCTCCGAGGTTCCCAGAGCTCTGCCTAATGTTTGACTGTAGCTCTCTGCATCTGCTTCCACCAGCTGCTGGGTGAAGTCTCTGATGACAATGGGACAAAGCAGGCACCAACAATACAACAGAATATTGTTTCATTGACTCTTTTCTTGACAGTCATATTTGGTTGTATAACCAACTTTTAGCTCCTGGCCATCCAGGCAGTATTGGGCATGGGTTCCCTCTCCTGGTGTGGGCCTCAAGTTAGACCAGTCATTGGTTGGGCACTTTCACATCTTGCATGCAGGGCAGATAGTACATTGAAGGTTTTATGGGTTGGTATGGCAGCCCACTACTGGAAGCCTTGTCTGGGGTCTTAGCTTTTCATTGCCATGAATAGACACTATGACCACAGCAACTCTACTAAAGAAAAGCATTTACTTAAAGCTAGCTTACAGTTCAGAAATGTAATCAATTATCATTATGGTATGAAGCATTTTAGCAGGTAGGCACACATGGTGCTGGAGTCGTAGCTTAGAATCCTGTATTTGGGTGCTTAGACAGCAGGGACACAGAGAGTGAGCTACTGGACCTCACTTGAGTTTCTGAAACCTCAAAGCCTGTAACACACTTCCTCCAACAAAGCCATACCTCTAATAATGCCACTCCATATGGGTATATAGGGGATATTTTCATCCAAACCACCACACCTGCTTACAGAAGATGGCCAGTTCAAGTTCCATATCATCCTTTTCAAGAATGCATTCATTGTCATAGGTTCCAGGAAGTTTCCACTGCACTAGGTTTCCACATTATCCCTCAAATGCCCCCAAATTCTAGTCATGTCTCCTCATGCTCTCTCCCTCTGTCCCTCCTTCCTGTACCTGATCACTCCTGTTCCCATCCTCAACTGTCCTCAGTCCACCCACAAAATCTATTCCATTTCTTCTTCCCAGGGAGGTCCATGTGGCCCCCTTAGTATCCTTGTTGTTACTTAGTTTCTCTGGGTCTGTGAATTGTAATGTGATTATTTCTTACTTAACAGTTCATATTTACTTAGAAGCAAATATCATTATTTTTTTTTCTATGTCTGAGTTACCTCACTCAGGATGACATTTTACCAACTCAATCTATTTGCCTGCAAATTTCATGATTTTCATATTTTAACAGATGAGTAACACTACACTGTGTAAATGTACCACCTTTTCTTTATCTATTCTTTAGTTGAGGGACATCTAGATGGTTTCCCGTTGCTGGCTGTTATGAATAAAGTGATTACGAACATAGGTGAGCAATTGTTCCTGTGATAAGATTGAATGTCTTTTGGGTGTATGACCAAGAGTAGTATAGCTGGGTCTTGAGGTAGGTCAAGTCCCAATTTTCTAAGGAACCACCATATTGATTTCCATAGTGGCTATATAAATTTGCACTATCACCAGCAATGGAAGGGTGTTCTCCTTGCTCCACACCCTTGCCAGCATGAACTATATCAATTGTGGTTTTGATCTTAGACACTCTGACAGGTGTAAGATGGAATCTCAGAGTGGTTTTGATTTGCATTTCCCTTCTGGCTAATGATGTTGAACATTTCTTCAAGCGCTTCTTAGCTATTTGAAATTCCTCTGTCAAGAGTTCTCTGTTTAGGTCTTTACCCCATTTTTAAGTTGATTATTTACTTTGTTGGTATCTAGTTTCGTGAGTTCTTTATATATTTTGTATATTAACTCTCTATCAGATATGGTTGGTGAGATTCTTTTCCCATTCTGTAAGCTGTCTTTTGTCCCATTGACATTTACTTTTGCCTTACAATAAGCTTTTCAGTTTCATGAGGTCCCATTTATTAATTGTTAGTCTTAGTACCTGAGCTATTGCTGTTGTGTTCAGGAAGTTGTCTCCTGTGCCAATGCTGTACACTACTTTCTCTTTGATCTGGTTTAGTGTGTTGGTTTTTATGTTGAGGTCTTTGATTCACTTGGACTTGAGTTTTGTGCAGGGTTATAGATATGGGTCTATTTGCATTCTTCTAACATGCAGCTGTCCAAGTAGACCAGCATCATTTCTTAAAGATGCTTTCTTTTCTCCAGTATGTATTTCTAGCTTTTTTTTTTAAATCAAAAGGTCAGATGTTGGTAGGCATGTAAATTTATGTCTGGATCTTCAATTCGATTCCATTGATTAATGTGTCTGTTTTATGACAATATGATGCAGGTTTTATTATTATAGTTCTGTAGTACAACCTGAAATCTCAGGATTGTTTTAGCTCTACTGTGTTTTTGGTTTTCCATATGAAATTGAGTATTGTCTGTTCAATGTCTGTAAAGAATTGTGTTGGCATTTTGATGAGGATTACATTGAATCTGTAGATTCTTTTTGTAGAATGCCCACTTTACTACAATAATTCTACTGCTCCATGAGCATAAGACATCTCATTTTCTAAGATCTTCTTCAATTGTTTCCTTCAAAGACTTGAAGATTTTTGTCATACAAGTCTTTCACTTGCTTGGTTAGAGTTACTCCAAGACATTTTATGTTGTTTATGGAAATGGTAAGGGATGTTGTTGTTTCATTGATTGATTTCTTTCTTAGTTCATTTGCCATCTGCACATAGGAGCGCATTGATTTTTTAAGTTAATCTTCTATCCAGCTACTCAAATGTATCAACTGTAGAAGTTCCCTGGGAGAGGTTTTGAGGTTGCTTACGTATACTATCATATCATCTGAAAATAAGGATACTTTGACTTCTTCCTTTCCAATTTGTATCCCCTTCTTCTCCATCAGTTGTCTTATTGCTCCAGCTAAAACTCCAATTACTATATTGAATAGGTATAGACAGAGTGGACAACCTTGCCTTGTTCCTGCTTTTGGTGGAACTTCTTTGAGTTCCTCTCCAGTTAAGTTAATGTTAGCTATATACTTGCTGTAAGTTGTCATTATTATCTTTAGGTTTATCCCCTGTACCCCTACTCCAAGACTTTTATTATGAAGAGGTGTTGGATTTTGTCAAAGCCTCTAATGAGATGATCATGTATATGCATTTTTTCCAGTTTATATGATGAATTACATTGGCTGATTTTTGTATGTTGAACTATCCCTATACCTCTGGGATGAAACCTTCTTGAACGTGACAGATGATCTTTTTGATGTGTTCTTTAATTTCATTTTGTGAGTATTTTTGCATATATGTTCATAAGGAAAATTGGTCTGTAATTTTTGTTGAATCTCTGTGTGTTTTGGGTATCAGGGTGACTGTGGCCACATAAAATGAAGTGGGCAATGTTCCTTTTGTTTCAATTTGTGGAATAATTTGAGGAACACTGATGTTAACTTTTCTTTGAAAGTCTGGTAGAATTCTGTGCTAAAACCATCTGGCTGTGGGCTGTTTGGTTTGGTTTGGTTTGGTTGAGAGATTTTTAATGAATGCTTCTATTTTTCTATTTCCTTAGGCGGTTATATGTCTGTTTTAGTTGTTTATCTGATCTTGGTTTAATTTTGGTAAGTGGTACCTGTTGAGAAAATTATCAGTTTCTTTTAGATTTTCCAGTTTTTGGAGTACATATTTTTAAAGTATGATCTAATAGTTCTTTGGGTTTCCTCAATGTCCTTTTCATTCCTGATGTTAATTTGAGTATTTGCTCTCCATCTTTTAGGGGTTTTTTTGGCTAAGGGTTGGTCTACCTTGCTGATTTTTGTTGTTGTTGTTGTTGCTAATTTATTGTTTCACTGAGTAGTCTCTTTGTTTCTATTTTACTGATTTCAGCCCTCAATTTAAGGATTTATTGCCATCTATTCTTCTTGGGTGTGCTTGTCTCTTTTTGTTGTTGTTGTTGGTGGTGGTGGTGTTGGTGTTGGTGGTGGTGGTTTTGGGGTGTGCTCTTAAGTTGCTAGTATGAGACCTCTCCAGTTTGTTTTTGTTTGATTGTTTGTTTGTTTTTTTGTTTGTTTTTTGGTAGGCACTTAGTCTTATGAAATTTCATCTTAACACCACTTTAATCATGTCCTATAAGCTTAGTTATTTTATATGTGCATTTTCATTACATTCCAGGCACTCTTTAGTTACTTTATTTCTGCCTTGACCTAGTAGCAATTCAACAGAGAGTTAGTCAGTTTCCATAAGTTATAGGTTTTCTGTTGTTGAAATCTGGCTTTAATCTGTAGTGGTTTGGTAGGATGTAGTGGTTAATTAAATTTCCTTATATCTGTTGTGTCTTGCTTTATGACCAAATATGTGGTCAAATTTGGAGAAAGTTCCTTTAGGTGTTGAGAAGGAGGTATATTCTCTTGTGTTTGGGTGAAACGTTTCATAGATATCTGATAAGTCCATTTGGCGTATAATGTCTGTTTGCTCTAGAATTTCTCTTTAGTTTTGGTCTGGATGACCTGTTCATTGGTGGGTATGCGTATTGAAGTCTTCCACTATCAATGTGTGAGGGTTGATGTGTGATTTAAGCATTAGCAATGTTTCTTTCACAAATGAGGGTGGTAGTAGTGGCGGTGATGTGTATGTGTCTGTATGACTAAGCATGTGCATGCACACGTGTGTGTGTGTGTGTGTGTGTAATTTCCCTTTTGATTTTCCTATTCTGAGATTATTCATTTGATGAGTTTCTATGGTTGTAGTTAACCTTGTTTTAGGTTGGACTTTACCTCCTAGCACCTTCTGCAATGATGAATAAATATTGCTTACGTTTGACTTTATTATAGAATGTCTTATTTTCTCTGTCTATGGTAATTGAATGTTTTACTGTGTATAGTGTTCTGACTTGACATTTGTGGTCTCTTATATCCTGCAGGAAATCTCTTTAACCCTTTTGCTTAGAGTCTCCATTGAGAAGTAGGGTGTAATTCTAATAGGTCTACCTTTATATGGTACTTGACACTTTCCCCTTTGAGCTTTTAATACTCTTTCTTTGTTCTGTATGTTTAGTGTTTTGATTATTAGGTGGCAAGGGGACTTTCTTTTCTGGTCCAGACTATTTGGTGTTCTTTATGCTTCTTGTACCTGTATAGGCATCTCCTTCGTTAGGTTAAACAATTTTTCTTCTATGCTTTGGCTGAAAATATTTTTTGGGCCTTTGAGCCAGGGTTTTTCTGCTTCTGTTCTTACATTTTCTTACATTTCCCATTATTCTTACATTTGTTCTTTTCATGGTGTCACAAATTTCCTGGATGTTTTGTGTTAGAAACTTTCTAACTTTATGAATTTTTTTTGACTGATATGTCTATTTCATCTATAGTACCTTCAACACCTGAGATTTTCCTTTTTATCTCTTATACTCTGTAGGTGATACTTGATTTTGTAGTTCCTATTTGCTTCCCTAGATTTTCCCTTTCAGGAATTCCCATGGTTTGTTTTCTTCATTGCTTCTCTTTCCATTTCTAGGTCTTGAACAACCTCGTTTATATCCTTCAACTAGTTTTTCTTTGCTTTCGTGGCTTTCTTTAAGGAAGTACCTCATTTCCTCCAGTTTTTTAGTTTGTCTTTTATTCAATTTAAGGGATTTATTTGCTTCTTTAGGGATCTCTATTATCTTCATAAGATTTATTTTAAGGTCATTTTCTTGTGCTTTAGCTCTGTTGAAATATTCAGGGCTTGCTGTAGTGAGATATTGGGGCCCTGGTAGTGGCATGTTGCCCTGGCTATTGTTGATTATATCCTTATGCTGCCCTCTAGGCACCAGAGTTTGGGGTAATTATAGGTCTAGATGCTGATTTCTGGGCTTGTCTTGTTGAATGGGTGTTTAGTTTCTTGGTTTCTCTTTCCTCTCTGGTCTTCTGGACTGTGTGGCCTGTTCTTGGGAAGTAGTAGGTCTCCACCCTATTTGGGGGCTGGACTTCTGTTTGCCAGCATGGTCTGTTGTCCACTCTTGTCTTCTCCTTGAGAAGGTGGTCTCAGCTAGAGTTGGGGGCTATGACATGGTGATGAGGAGGGGAGGGGGGATTAGGAATAGAGTCTGGGGTCTGTTTACCAAGCTAGTGAAGGATGTCTGTAAGCTGGTGGCCTTCCTGGAATTTTAGCATCCTGTGTGGTCTCTGATCCAGCAGGAAGTCTCTGGGCCTGAGTAGAAGGCTGGTATAGAGTGAAGAGGTGAGGAGTAGGGATTGCAGATAGTGTTGTGGGGTAAGGGCAGTGTTTTTGTCACATCTCTGTTTATTTCTTGACTTAATCTTAGGGTATCTATTTGATTGGATACCTTCTGAAACTTCCTAATGACTGTCCCTGTCTCTAGTTTATTTCCCACATCCAGTTCCTTCTCCCACTGTACAGCCAAAAGCAAGTGTCATTCTTTACTTTCTTCTGATTTTAATTTGAAGCCTATTTTAATGGATATTATTAAGATAGCAATGTCTATATTGTTTTTCCATTCTTTCACTATCAAGGGGCTCCACCGATAACAGACACATGGATTTGGTTTATTAATCTATCCAACTGACTTTCATCCTGTGCCTGGGGAATAGAGGCCACTTATTTGTAAATAAATTAGAATAATACTGCCTTTGTAGGGCCTATAGCTGCTAATTTCTTGACATCAGGTTTATGAATTCCACAGATGGGATATTATTTTCCTTTTCTGATTTTCCCATATGACTCAATTTGGGCAACTTTATGAAGCAGATTGATAATGTTTCTTTTCTCTCTCTCTCTCTCTCTCTCTCTCTCTCTCTCTCTCTCTCTCTCT
>NW_021604753.1:1867452-1877776 GCF_004785775.1 Grammomys surdaster | reverse complement strand
TCTCTCTCTCTCTCTCTCTCTCTCTCTCTCTCTCTCTCTCTCTCTCTCTCTCTCTCCCCTAGCCTTCCTAGAACTCATTATGTAGACCAGGCTGACCTTAAACTACAGAATTCTGCCTGCCTCTGCCTCCCTAGAGTACTGGGATTAAACCCTAGTACTGGGACTAAAGTCATGTGCCCTCATGCCTGTATATGTGTTGTGTTTTAACTGAGGCCTTAAAAGGCTTCATGTTATTTTGTTAAATCCCTTATATTTTCTTCACCAGACTTGGAAAGGGAACTTTAGTACATATGTAATATTAGAAGAAGAGGAGTGGTAGATAAAGTAGCACTCCATATTAAGTCAGAACGGCTAAAACAACTCACAACAAATGCTGACAAGGATGTGGGGAAAGGGAAACCATCATTCACTGTTGGTGGAATGGTGAGCACTATTTAAATAATTATGGTGAATTCTCAAAAATCTAAAAAGAAACCTACCATATGACCTAGCTATACCACTATCCCAGTCCGTGGCATATTCTCAAAGCTATATCCTACTTTGCAGGTGATTGCTCAGATATAGTCATTGTTGCTCGATTCACAATAGCTAGGTGTCTTAGCTAGGGTTACTACCGCTGTTATAAAACACCATGACAAAAGCAATTTGGCAGGAAAGAGTTTATTTGACTTATGCTTCTACATCATTGTTCATCACAGAAAGTAGTCAGGACAGGTACTTTTACTCGCTAGCTCACTATGGCTTGCTCAGCCTTCATTCTCATAGAACCTAGAACTAGAAGCTCAGGGGTGGCCCCACTCACAATGGGCTGGGTCCTCCCCCATCAATTACTAATTAAGAAAATGCCTTGCAAGCTTGCCTAATGTTATGGAAGCATTTTCTGAACTGGTTTCTCTCCTTTCAGATTACTTTAGCTTGTGTCAAATTGGCATAAAACTAGTCAGCATACCAGGAAATAAAAATAAATGTTCTTCAAGTATTTATTAGATTATAAAAATGTGACAACTACATAAAATAAAAGAAAGTAAAATAAAATAAAATATTATACCACGGTAAAGGAAAAAGAAGTTATAGGTAAATGAATGGATCTCTAAAACACTATAGTGAGTGAGGAAAACCAAACTCAAATTGAAAACACCAAATGTTATCTCTTATTTGAGGATCACGGTGGTTAGAATAAGAACGGGCCCCACAGGCTCATACAGCAGAATGCTTAGTCATCAGGGAGTGGAAGTCTTTGATAGGATCGGAAGGATTAGGAGGCATAGCCTTGTTGAATGAACTATGTCACTTAGGGTGGGCTTTGAGGTCACAAAAGCTCATATCAGGCACAGAGTCTTTTTCTCTGCGACAGCTCAGGACATAAAGCTCTCAACTACGCTTCAGCGTCTGCCTTCAGCTCCCTGCCATGAAGAAAATGGACTAACCTCTGAAACAGTTAGCAAGGCCACAGTTAAAAGCTTTCTTTGATAAATTGCCTTGGTTGTGATATCTCTTCACAGCAATAGAATAGTAAGTAATACAAGGATTCTAGATCCAAATCTTCAGGTA
Organism: Grammomys surdaster; assembly: GCF_004785775.1. Classification (NCBI taxonomy): domain Eukaryota; kingdom Metazoa; phylum Chordata; class Mammalia; order Rodentia; family Muridae; genus Grammomys; species Grammomys surdaster. Next base: position 1,876,225 of record NW_021604753.1, on the reverse strand, counting down.
TGAATATAACCTCCAGATACAACCTGAAATAGCTGCCTCTGAACCAGGACAGTAGGAAAGGCCCATGGATGGGGAGGCCGAAAATAAAGCTCTAGAGAGGAGAATGTAAAAGACAGGTAACATCACCTGAAAAATACAGCCAGGGTCTACCTCTGGAGTGCTCTCTCTCTGTCTCTATCTCTGAAAAACATATTTTTTCTTCTCCCCCAAATTCTTCTCAAGTTTGTATAAACAGAATCACAAGCCATGTCTTGTTGGCATGAGCTGGGACCCCTTGAGCCCATGTCGGCCCACTGTGTGTGAGGTAGGAAGCTGAGAGTCTGTCCTCATGCTTGTCTTACCATGCTTGGTAACTTGAGAAGTGAATCTGGTCCTTGCCCAGGTTGTAACTGCCAGATTCACACTATGAAATCCAGTGTACCTGTTCTCATGTTTTCATCAGAGACACAATGAAGCCTTTATTTGATTGAAAGCCTTGCCTTTCTTCCTCACCATTGCCATCTCCTCTTCCTTCAATTTGAAAGAAAGGAGATATCATTTTCCCCTCTGTTAAATTCTCCACTCTTCATCTTTTTTGGAAGAAACAGATGCTAGGATTTCTGAAGGTGGAAAATAAGTGGTTACATCCTAAAGTTATAAATTTTTAGCATTTTATGTAACAAATCCTGGCATTATTTACCCATTTATATTATCTAGAGTGTTGTTGTTTGCTGAGCCTTCTGCTTCCTGAAGAGTGAGTGTACACACACACACACACACACACACACACACACACACAGAGAGAGAGAGAGAGACAGAGAGAGAGAGAGAGAGAGAGAGAGAGAGAGAGAGAGAGAGAGAGAGGTGGGATGTAGCATACTGGGTAAAACTCTGGGAATGTGGCATATGACCCTGAATATGAAGGACATACATTCTGTCTGTTGAATTGAACATCACATCCACGGCCATAAGGCACATTGCTTATTAAAGCCTTCGTGTAACTTACAATATTACTTTCTTATGACCCCCATAGGCTCACATGGAATATCTCTATTAGGTGGTATAGACTTATTAGAGGAAGTGTGTCACTGAGGGTGGAGTGAGCTTTGAGATTTCAGAAGCTCAAGCCAGGTCCAGTGTCAATTTCTCTTCCTGTTGCTTGTCAGTCCAGATGTAGTACTCTCAGCTGACTTTCAGGCACCATGTTTGCCGAGATGATGTCATACTTCATGGCATAATGGACTAAACCTCTGAACTATAAGCCAGTCCCAATTAAATGCTTTCCTTTTTAAGGATTGCCATAATCATAGTATCTTTTCACAGCAATAAAACCTTAATTAAGCCACTTATGTTTAACACATGATCATTATTTTTAAAAATCACCTGAAAAAATACAAAAGAAATAATAATAATAAACCAGAGGCATTTTCATTTCTCTCTGATAGCTATGCTCTTATCTGCTTGACATACAGACCTCTATGCACCATGTAGACTTACTTTGTTTATAAATACTACTACCCCTGTGTTTGCTTTCTGTTGCTGTGATAAATGTCATGAACAAAAGCTACTTGGGCAGCAAAGGATTGATTTCGTCTAGTTTCCAGGTGGTAGTCCATCAGTGAATATAGCAAGAGTGGGAGCTCAAGTAGACACTGAAGCAGAAACCATGTAGGAATGCAGATTACTGGCTCACTCCCAGACAGCTTTTTAATACAGCCCAACAATGGGCACAACTCTTATCAATGCATCAATTAATGATCAAGACAGTTCCCTTCAGAGAAAGGTCACAGGACAATCTGATTTAGGTGTTTTTAAATTGAGGGTAAGCTCTTCCAGCTTGTGTCAAGTTGAAGATTAAAAATAGCATCCTCAAAGAATTAAAGGTGAAATGCCATGTGCCTCTTTAACATACAAATGTTTTCCAATAGTTTCATCCATTTCCTGTGGATAGAACCTGGGCAACCGCTACCTTCTCCCCTGCAAAGTGTGATCTTAAACTGCTTTCTTCCCATTCTCTAAGTCTCATGTTATTATCTGAGAGTAGTCCTATAAGTCAAAATTTTGAGCCAAAGGAAATGGATAATTTAAGTCTCTTGATAGTTTTACCATATCATTTTAGGAGATTAATATAAATTGCATTGCAGAGATTTGGGGACCAATTTAACAAGTGCATGCAGTTGGAATTTCCCAATTGTCTTTGGAAACCATAAAACAGATGAGGGGCCAAGAGTGTGTGGAATCCAATGGGCATCTGAAACAGAGCAGTTGGAGACAGTGTTCCCAGATAGGTACATGAATACAGTGATAAATACTCATACTTACATTTAAAGGATGCAATGGACATAAAAGTCTTAGTCAATAAAGGACTAGCTTCAGGAAAAACAGTAAGGCACTTGCAATGACTGTTGGCTTCAGCTTCCTGGAAATCAGAGCAAGACAAGGAAGCAGAGCTTTAAGTGCTGTCCACCTCAAGGACAAAGCTGGCAATACTTTTGAATGTCTTCCATGAAATGAACCTGCCCAAATATCAGAAAGTGAATTTAGTGGACCTGTTCAACCCAATGGCTTGCTGTTCTTCGTTCACAGAGATGCTCCTTTCTATGTAGAAACACATCAGCTTCCTGGGACATGACTTTTCAGATGCCCTAGAAGCTGAGGTGATGGAGACTGTAATGAATCCTACTGATCAGGAAGAGACTAACCAGTGTCCTCAGCATTGAATCCTCCTGTAAACTCCAATATTCTGTTCATAAGGATTTATTACTATATCAATTATCAGTGTCAGCATTGTTAACAGTAATAAAATAACATCTCAAAAACACTGAGTGTATCCCAGGAAGTATGCTAAAAGCTTTAGTTAGATGCTCATCTAGTGATCACCAAGACCATCCGGAAGCTGTATTATTACCATGGAAAACATAAAACAGACAAGTGAGCCAGGAGTGCCCAGAAAACAGAGCAGAATCAGGGCTCAGTACTCCATATGTTTTCATAAGTAACTTCCCCTGGATCCCAGCATTCAAAAGTAACAGATGTGGGATTTGAACCCATTTCTGTCTAAACATAGGGCTTAAACTCATGACTGACACATTGTGTGCTCTCTAGCACTGCTGGAACCCCATAGGAAAGAGAAAACTCATACTTTATCTGGCGTGATACTGATTTGTAGGCTTTGGAAAAGTTTTTTAGTTCAGTAGACTCTTGGGAAGAAGAGTCCCAAACTTCCATGTCTACCATGCTGAGGTCTGGCCTAATTATGGCTTTTAGAACAATGGGAAGTTGGTGAGAAGTTCACAGGCATCTTCCTTCCACACATCACTGGGTTCTGGTTACAGGCAGAGTCGGAAGCTGTCTGCATGGGTTACCTGGAGGCCTGTCTCCAGTCCACTCAGCTTAAGTAAGTAGCCTTGCTGGTTCCTTTCGGAGGCAATATAACAAGGCAAAGACAGTTATGTAGGGGGACTGGAAGGGGCCTACTCATGAGCGCAGGCTAGTGACTTCTGACCATCCACCAGTGGCCAACTCAGCTCTGCCTCTCCGTCTGCAAATACACTAACACCACTCCTTTGGTGGCACTGCTCTGTGGCCAAAGGTCTAAAGATCTCCATGCCTAGAGCCCTTTAGTATTTATCTCACAAATGTAGCTGTTCTTCTAAAGGAACATTTAGATCACAGGAAATTTAGCAACTCACTGTGTCTTGACAACCTCCTGAATTGGCTGTGAACTTTCCCTCCCCTTTATGGATGAAGAAGCCGAGGCCTTGAGATATTACATAACTTACCCAAACTCATACAGCTGGTAGGCAGAAGAGCTGGAGCTCTACCACTGATCAGGGCTGTGGAACTACATGTCATAGAAATGAATATGCATGCCCAATCCCCAAGAGTTGTTCTGTAAAACCATGCCTCACTGTCCTCATCTGCACCCCGCAGATGCTACTCCAGAAAGGGGTGTGGTTTTCCTGAAGTTACATCTCCCCTAATCACACCTTCCATCTGCACCTGTATCCAGCTCCCCATACTTCAAAGCCACCCAGCTCTTCTCCTCCCCCAGGATGTGAAATTGCACCTTGATCCAAGTAAAATAAGATGTAAGGTGCTGGCAGGAGTAAGAACAGAGCTCAACAGCAGGCTTGCTCACTTTTCTCCCTGGTACTCCTGCATGCCAAGATGGGCTGCCTTCCTGGACCAGACTGGGTGGATCTGCTCCACCCCCAGATTCCGTTTGAGTGGGATGCCATGATGCAAGGAGCTGCAAGGGGAAGCCAGCTCCTTTTCAGCCCTTTGGGGAGCTCCTCTGCAAATATAATTTTCTTCTCCTGTCTTTACCCTCAAACTAGTTAGTGCATCTTGGACTCCCTAGGAGAAGTCATAAAGGACATGGTTCACATCCTGTCCTACCTGCCCTGTGGTCTATGAGCCCCATAAGCAGGATATTGAGTCAATCTTTGAAATTTTCATTGTTGAACTAGGCATCAGAGCCCCATTAGGACAAACTGGGTGGTGGCTGAGAAGCAGCTGTAAAAAAAGGGTTTAATTTGAAGGGATCAATTGAACTGAATCCTGGGGAGTCTGTTTGGAATCAATAAATGTGCCATATCACTGTTTCCTGTCTCTACTATCTCCCTTGCTGCCTCTAGTCAAAAGAAAACTACCCAAAGGGACTAAGTTTCAGTTCAGAGAAGTGTGGATCCTGCCAAACATAAAGAACAGGGTGCATCTCAGTCCTGAAATTAACATCTTTCCATGTGCCTGTCTCTTACTTCTCTTCCCTCCCCTCCCCTCTTGGTCCTCTGGTCCCCCATGATCCCCTTTCCTCTTTACAACCAGCTACTCGTTTCCCTTTAAGAATCCCTTGATATTTCTTGAGAATCTATATACATGCACACGTCAGTTTAACACTGCTATGCCTCATAGGCCTATGCTTTCCAGGCTCACAAGCAGCTGCTGGTGATACTTTGAAGGTTATGACACTTGTAGGAGGCAAGGACTCTCTGGTAGAAGGAAGTAGGTCACTAGGGCCTTTGTAGGTGAGTAGCCTCATTCTGAGGCCCACTATTCTCTGACTCCTGGTCCTCCAGAATGTGAAGAATTTCCACTGTAAGCTTCTACTGCCTGGAGTTCTACCATGCCCTCCCTGCCATGAAGGATTTGAACTCCTGAAACTGTGAACCTTTAAGTTGTTTTCAACATCCATTTCATCACAGTGATGAAAAGGAACAGAACACACGAGAGTCTGTCAGTGCTCCAAGCCTGAGTTTACTGTAGAAATGACTATGAGAACTGATGATGATAATTGTCTTTGTAGCGCCTAGACGGCATTGACCTTGGGTCTGTCAAGGCTCAAAATGATATCTGGTTCTAACATCTAACAACCAAATACCCAGGAAGAATAGCTGAGGCCCTCTGGGCCATATTCTGTCCAAACAGAACCTAGGCCTGAGTGAGACAGAGCTGCCTCCTTCTTCCCCATTACAACACATCATGTTTTTTATTCCTCCACCAGGAGGCTCGAGGATGAGGGTCCCAATTGAACTAGTCCCTTCTTGAGCATCATGCATTGAACATTCCTCAGGGTGATCTCATCCTCTCCAAGTGGCCCTCCCAAAGGGACAATGACTGTGAAATGGCAAAAAATTTTCTTGTTTTTCCATGTGTAGAGAGGAAATATTAGTAAGTTCCTTGGGAGGTTAAACATAGAGACAGGATCACTTCTACTTTGGCATATGCTCTCCTGATTTCAGAGTGTTCACTCGTCATGGTGTGAAGGGTGTGATAGAGCATCACACTTGTACCACAGCAGTCAGTAAGCAGAGGGCTGCGGTGTACACTGACTTTCTCCTCTTTCCTTTGCTATACCTTCTGAGCCAGCCTTTGAGGATGCTGCTGCCTAATTTCACGTAAGGTTTTTCCTCAGTTAAACCTCTCTGAGAGTTCCCTTACAGATGCCTTGAAGTGTATGTACTTCATTAAGGTCCCAGGTTACCCTAAAGTAAATTGAGTGGGTGCTGACGATGACCAGATATGGGAATGAACCACTGGGCAAGATGGTTCTGTTGGTGAAATACTTGCCACATGCATAGACACAGACACTTGAATTTGGTTCCACAGAACCTATGGAAAAGTCATGTGTAGAAGTATATACCCATGCTCCCAGTGATGGAGACAGGTGGATCCTTAGAGCTCACTGACCACACAGGCTAGCCAAATCTACAAGCTTCAGGTTGAGCAAGAGACCTTGTCTAAAGGGATATGGTGGAGAGATATTGAGGAAGATATCTGATATCATCACTGGGACTCTACACACACATACAAATGTATCACTTGCACCCACCTACCACATGTTCACACTGACACATGCATGCACCATTTTGTACAAAACTGGGTTCATCAACACTTTTCATGGATGAGAGAAAGGTAAGACTGTGGGGTTTTTAAGGCCCTACATCTCCCCTATTGGCAGTAAATGTTTACTGTGAGAATGGGCTATCATTTAGTGGTGTATCATCTGCTTTATACTTCCATCAGGAACCCTATGCCCATACCCTTGCAAGAAACCCTAATCAAAGGCATACACATAGGAAGGCATGAAAACTGAAGGGGAGGAAGGTATTTAGGGAGGGGATAGGAAACTAATGGGGGTGAACATGACTAAAACATATTACATATGTGTGTGAAAAAATCAAAAATAAAAGAAAGGTAAAACATGTGGTTAAACCTCAAAACCAATTATGCAAAAATATGAAATGAAAGAAGCCAAATAATAAAACTAACTCTGACATGGAAAGGGCAGTGAGCACACGGGATGGTCAGTGAGCACATGGAATGGGTAGTTTGAACATGGGATAATAGTGAGAACATAGAATGGGTAGTATGAACATGGAATGGGTAGTGAGCATATGGAATGTGTAGATTTAAGGTTTTCATTAGTATAAATTTTTTCTATTGATACAAAAGTGTAAGTATACAAAACTTAGACCCAGTCCTTTTATAACTGCCTTTACAAACTGTTTCTAGGTGATTAAATATACAAGCTAAAGGCCAGATAACAAACTCATGGTTATGAGTTTATTGTAAGGGTGTTTTCAAGATATTTCCATTAAAAATAACTGAGTAATTAAAGGACAACAGTCCGGCCTACTTTTGATAAATAGACAGTCTTCAAAGACATCAGAAGTTCACAAAATGTGACATTTATGGCCATTTCTTTATTAAAGATCATTTGACTAGACACATGTCTGCTCCTGATAGTACCCCTTTCTTGGATTCAAACAAAAAACTGAACATCTATGACTCCAGGTGTGGTTGTACATCATGGCAAGGTAGCCACTGGGCAGGAATTGCCTATTTCATCACCAGACCAATACTGTCTAGGAAAAGACCCTTTATACAGAATAGTCAACTGTTAACCTTGCTGAGACAGGGTGAGCAGTTTTTTTTTTTTAATTTTTCAGGTCTTTAAGATAGGTGTCCTGGGCCAGAGGCTGAAAACAGATGCTCCAAGGTTTTGAGGAATCAGGGGCTGTCCAGGTAGACAGCTGTCTCTACATTTTGTTTCAATTTTGGAAGCTATGTTAATGCTTCCCATAATTTTCAAGTAATACTTGAGTCACTCTTGGATTTCTGGTGGGGTTAAAGACTGACCATAGTCTTTTAACCAACCCAAGCTGTTCAACATTAAAAGATGACATATATTTGAGAAGAAGATGATTTTCAGATACTTAGAAGCTAAAACCAGGCATAGAATTATAAGCCTTTTAAGTTAGGATAGATGGCAGAGTGCTTTATTTAATTGACAAAATGATGGACTGGGTGTTAAGTGTATCTTATATTTTATAAATTACAGAATGGTAATAGCTGTACTCAATTTATATCTGAGAGAAAAGAGCATTTTAATTGGACAGAAAGGGGGAAATGTTGTTGTATTTTCTATTCCTTCAAGAGATAGAACATGCACTCAAGTGATGTCAGATGAAATCTTACTTGGTCACATAAGGCTAGATCCTGTGATTGGGCAGTGGAAGAAAAAGGCAGAGGTGAAAGTTTTAGAGAAGGGGAGAAGGAAGAGAAGAGAAGGGAGATGTAGGATCAAGGAAGAAGAAAAGGGAGGAAGAGGATGATGAACCAGAACCACATGGCCTGGAGGAGCTGCAAGTAGCTAGGGATTTTATAGCTGGGCAATAGAGTAGTGAAGTGGAATATTCGTCTAATCTACGTGTGCAGCTTATAATTATATTATTGAGTTGTGTGTTCTTTGCACAGGCATTTTGGTGTTGGAAATTTAACATTATAAATCTGGCTGGTATAATATAAATCTCTAGTGTTTTCATTTCACAGGGCTAAGGGAAACTGAGTGAGCTGTAGCTGGTGTTTTGCAGGCAAGCCGCAGGGGTTGGATGGCCTGAGAAATATGAGTGACAGCTCCAGATGTTTCAGGAAAAACTGGTTTGGTTAGCTTAGTAAGCTACCTGAAGAACCAGGGCAAGATGGCCACATAGAGCTAGCCATGGGTGAAATTGCCAATGTCTGCAAATAGCTGGATTTAATGTGGGTTCTTTTTAAAACTCCACACAACAGGTAATGTGGGCATGGAATAGGCAGTGAGCACATGGAATGTGCAGTGAGCACATGGAATGGGTAGTGAGAGCATGGAATGGGTAGTGAGGGCATGGAATGTGCAGTGAGCACATGGAATGGGTAGTGAGCACATGGAATGGGTAGTGAGCACATGGAATGGGTAGTGAGGGCATGGAATGTGCAGTGAGCACATGGAATGGGTAGTGTGAACATGGAA
>NW_021604753.1:1867205-1867442 GCF_004785775.1 Grammomys surdaster | reverse complement strand
TGCAGTGAGCACATGGAATGGGTAGTGTGAACATGGAATGGGTAGTGTGAACATGGAATGGGTAGTGTGAACATGGAATGGGTAGTGAGCACATGGAATGGGTAGTGAGCACATGGAATGTGTAGTGAGGGCATGGAATGGGTAGTGAGCACATGGAATGGGTAGTGAGCACATGGAATGGGTAGTGTGAACATGGAATGGGTAGTGTGAACATGGAATGGGTAGTGAGCACATGGA
>NW_021604753.1:1851715-1867195 GCF_004785775.1 Grammomys surdaster | reverse complement strand
GGGGGAGAGAGAGGAGATGGAGGCGGATGTTTACATGTCTGTAGCAGTCAAAGGTAGTTGGTATATCTAGGTTGGGTATTGGGTTACACTTCTGATTGTATAGGTATCTTTTACTGATCATTACCAAATATATAGCCTTTGATTAATCTTTAAGCATTAGAGTCTCATCTTTCTATTGGGCCCACGTGGATGGCAGGATGGTCTAGGCAATGCCCAGCCTTTCAGAGACAGCGTGGAAGATTGGGCCATCTCCCACGCTGACGTCTCGTGGGTGGCAGGGCTGGTGTTTCTAGTTGGCCATGTCTAACTGTAGCACGCACGTGGCCTCCAGCCGAGAAACATGGCGGCTGGGCTAGGCAGAGCCACTGCAGCTTAGATAGTCGGCCTGAGCCAGAGGCCATTTTAAATAATTACCTCAACACAACTCTTCCTTCTCCCTTTCTTCCTCCATCCCTTCCTACTGATTCCTCCTCCTCCTCTCCATCTTTCATCCCTCTTTCTTCCCGTTGTTTATCCTCCCCTCTCTCTAATGAGACAAAGCTTCTGTGTTGTAGGCTTCTCCATGGAGAAGCTCATAAGGTGAAGGACCTATGCCCTGCAAGTAGCCTGCAAGAAGAGTTTCACTTCAAGATGAACTTTGTGTGAAGACTGAATACTTGGGAGGGACTTAGAATTAAACAATTGATTTATATCTCTCTAGTTATCGACCCACTGAAATGTGAGACAATAAATATTTGTTGCTTTAAGCGATTACATTGTGGGATAATTTGTTACCAGAGAACAGACAATCAGTACAGTAATATCTTCATATTACTGCCTTTGCCAGACCCTTGCATGAGAAAGGAGAAATTAAGAGGAATGGAACACAGTTCTTGCTCCTAGAAGTGCAAGTGCTACTAAAAACCTGAGGATAATTACATAAGTGAAGCTACTAGTATGAGCGAGGCTCGGAAGTGGTAGAAAGGAGTGATAGATAATGAACAGTTCCAGGACTTTGGCATATAGGTAAGAGTTAGCTAAGAAAATGCTGTAAACAGCTTAGCTTTGCACTGGTGAATAGCCTGGTCAGGATGGTAACGGATGGAAAACAAGACCCATTGGGGAAGAGGAGTTGGATTTTCTGCTCCTGGTCCCCTAACTAATCTGTAGGAAGGGGGTGTCCTGGGCAGCCTGGGTTTGGTTTGATTTTATTTGGTTGGTTGAACTATAATTAGCTGTTTCATCAACTAAGCTGGAGAGGAGCAGAGAGTGTCAGGACTAACGGCACATGAGTCATACCACACTGTCCTTCAGCTTTTTGTTTTAAAATTTGAAACACTATTAGATAAGCATGCATAAAAGTACATATTAATGTGTGCCCAGTAATAGTTATTGCTATGTAATAAATTATCCTAAAACGTAGTGATTTCAAACAAAACCCTTAAAGAACCCTCAGATTCTCATTTTATTTTAAGCTGAACACACCTGGTTTAACATAATAAACACATTTAATAATCAAGTGAAAATAAACTGAGTAATAAATAAAGCAAAACTTAATCGTCTGAAGATTGCAGACTCTTAGAATGTCTCAGAGGCTCAGGAGATCTTAGTCAAGAAGGTGTCTGTGGTTTCAATCATCTACAGACTTGAGATGAACCAAAGCCCCCACTTGCAAGATGCCCACCTATGCTGTAGCGCTTTCTAAATTCTTTCCATGGAGGATCTTCCAACAGCTGCTCCACGTGGTACCCAACCTCTCCCAGAACAAAGCAGTAGAGTAAGAGAGTAGTTATAAGCTGCTGGGGGTTTACTCTAGACTCCTAAGTTGCACATGTCACTTCTGCTTATTAGAAGTGAGGGTTATCAATGAATGTAACATAACAAATCATCTTAAAATTCACACACACACACACACACACACACACACACACACACACACACACAGATACCTGTGTATGGACATGTGGAAGTCAATAGCATTCTGCCAATGTGGCAGTTTCTGAGTAAGTATTTATGAATGAAATAGTTGCACAGTGTGCAGAAGTTTTATCATTCAATATATTACAAATAGGGTCTATGGTCTTAGTGAGTAAACAGAGACTGCAGGCAGGCTGGCTTGGGTTTGAATTTCATACACAATCCAGACGAAGTCAAAGTAGTCATTTATCAAGTGCAAACACTTGTTTTTCCCATTTGTTCCATGAGGATTACAGCAGACTCCAGAGCTCACAGAGAAGTATTCATGTCAATGCAGAACTCCCCACTGCTGGTATAGAAAAGGTGAGCAGTTTCTAAACATTCAGCATCCTTCCTTCTGTGTTCCGCCATATTTTCTCCTACTGCTTTACAGGCTCATGGTTGAAGCTTTAAGAATTCAGAAGCTCAGGGCTGAGTTTTGAGGGGCCCTCACCACCATGGGGTACACTCTCCACTCTAGTGAAAACAGGGGAAATCCATCTGCTTGTGTTTTCAGTATGGAAGTCTAGCAGCACAGAGGCTGCTTCTGGCCAGTAAGATGATAAGCAGATGTGATTAACTGCTTGTCTATTTCAACAATTAGCATGTATCCCCACAGACACCTGATTACAATGACTAATTAGATGAAACTTCTTCTCAAAGCCTTTGGAATCACAGTTCTTTTGCAATAAAGTTCTAAGTCTTCATTGAACACCACTTGGTTTTCTTCTAGCTGATTCTCTTTATAGAAATCAATATGGAAGTCAATAGGCTATACAAACCTTTAATGGAAAGGAACAAAACCTTGTTTTGCATTTTAAAGGAGTGATTTAAGTTATTCTTTTACATTTAAAAATGACCATCTCTTATCTACCCAGGGAATTGAGTGTTTTTTGTTTGTGTGTTTGGTTTATTTTTAACCAAAATGGTATTCATGCATTTGTGTGTTTGTGCATACACATACACATACACATATACATCATATACATAAGCAAGTGCACCATGCGTATGAGGTCACAGACAAACTCAGCCTTCATTCTTCAGGCACTGCCCATCCTGTGTTGTGACAAGATTTCTCATTAGCCTGGATTTCTCATTAGTTAAGTAGACAAGGCTGGCTGGCCAGCAAGGTCCAGAGATCTCCGTCTCTGAGTTTTAGCACTGGGATTAAATGTGCCTTCTACCATGCTCAACACCCAACCTTTTCTTCCCATGAGTTCTGGGAACTGAGCTCTGGGTCATTGCATGTGGAAGGCTAGTAATTTATTAACTCAGACTGAGCCCCATATCGAAGCACAGATTCTTAGATTCTTTGAGAGACTTAGGGGCGTAATGTCTGTTCTGAGGTGAGGATAGCTGATGACCCTGCCAGCAATTATAGTTGGATTTCACTGTAAGTAAAGCGACTCGGTCTTCCTGAAGCACAGCCTGGGGGCTGGGTCTCACAGACTGCAGTGGGGGTGATAGCTTTCGATCCTACTACATGTTTCCTGTGTCCTTTGCTCTTCCATGGCATTCCGTGTGCAACATTAAGATCTTCTCAGAAAATAATTATCTGGAGGTACTACAGATCCAAATAAGAAAACGAGAAAATGAAACATGGTATCCTAGAGAGATTTTAACCTCCAAACACCAGACTGAAGAAGATTTCTTTCATAGCCATCAAGGCAGCCTTTGTTCCAAGCCATTCTCTTTGGAAAGGAAAGGACTTTGGGGGGTTTACTTTTCCGGCTTCCTGTGAGTGACAATGTCTTAAAAAGTCTTGTAAATTTCAGAAGACATGCTAGTTGAGGAGGAGTGGCAGGACAAGATATCTATACATATGCTATTGGGTCTATATCCCACTATTGTTTGCATTCACAGCACTGAGGCTCCGGAGGTACTGCTATTTAAGGAAAATTGGTGAAGACCGGGTTGCTTAAATAGTGTCTAGTAAATATTGGTCTCAGAGAAAAAAAATAACCACACCAAATTTCCCCTTGTCCACATTATCTCACTTACAATATAGCACAGGCACAAACACGTGGGAGATGAGATATAACAAGAAACAGTCACTTGGAGAATTTATGTTGCTATCATCTGTTGATTCAATAGATATTGAACACTGGTCTCTGGGTCCTGAAGTATTTGCATGTAGAAAGTGAAGAGTCAAAATTAGCCCATTCTACAAAACTCCTGACCAAACCCTAAATAAAATAAAAATAAAGGACAAAAAACAAATACTAGACAAAACAAACCACAACTTCTGTATTCAAAATACCAAGTTGGGATAAAATAAAAATACAAATTTCACCCTAATGTATTCTATAGTTATAATTAAAATCAAGAATTGGAAATGGGAATTTAGAGTAGTAGGTTATTTTTATGAAATGGTTAGGGAATATAAACTATCTAAAGAACAACTGAATGAACACTATAAATTCAACTGAAGCCTCCTGTGTGTTCAATCCCTTCATCTCACCTCTTGAGGAGTTACTTTCCTGGTTTGTATTTGTCTTAGAAATGTAACAATGCATTTATTCTGCAGGGATAAATCTAACTCAGTAATGAGGTATGAAAGAAAAGTCATTTTGTAGATTCCCATGTCATAGAAACAAGCCAACATTGAGGAGGTATAATGGGGACTGAGAATTAGAATCTTGTTTGAAATTCTCCACAACTTATAAATAGTACTTTGTTTTGCACTTCAGCATCCAACACATGTGTGACAGTTTTGTCAAAATGCTTTTGAGCTGTAGGTGGTAGGTGCCCATTTAGAATTCAAGTTTGAGAATATAAAAAAGAATGGGCCAAGGGTGGAAGGTATTTGTTCTGTTTCTGTCTGTGTGCTGATATTTTTTTCTTCTATGTTGGCTCCATCCATACCAAAGGTATTCATAGTGTTATCAGACTGAGAATATTTATTACATGGAGGGTCCTGAGATCATTATATATTCAATATATAAATCAGTCTTCCTAAAGCATTACAGATCATTTTTTTACAAGATTTTCCAACCTAGCATCTTCATTAGTTTGGAACCAACTTCTCAGCTCTGGTGTTCCACTTGGTTTTACTTGTGCAAAACTTAATCTCCTTAACAAAGATTGGTCTGAGAGAGGATGATAACCATTGTGTTTGCCTTATCTCTGAGCATGTTGGCCAAACTAAAATACATGATGTATGTATGTATGTATGTATGTATGTATGTATGTATCAAGCTTTCCTAGAACAAAGGTTTTCACAGAGAAACCATACCTCAAGAATAACATATTTAAAATATTAATATATACACATCATAATATGTATTGTGCTTTATATGTGAGAATAACACTCAGAAAATTTGGATTTCAGGTAAACAACAACAGCTTTTTCATACAAGTCCTTTAAATTTTTTGAGTATACTTAGACTAAAATATCATTGTTTATCAACAATTTCAATTTAGGTGAGACTCCTCCATTTTATCTGAAAATCTTAAATAATTTCTATGAATACGTGTCTTCTCCTTCTCAGTCCATGGGTAGAGAAGGATGTGGCCCGGGTGCAGTTAAGTACTTTCAGCCATGCTTATTAAACAGAGCTGAGAGATGACAGTGACACAGGCAGTCAACAAAGGAAGATATGAGCAGGGAGGTGCAAGGTCCCACTCCAGAACACTAGAGTTCACAGACCTTCTGTGAGTGGAGTTGTTCTGATCAGTGTTTTCTTCCTTATTTTTTCTACATCACAGATAAGAACATGAGTTCTGATGGCCACTACCAGGTATAGTTTTATTCTGATGCCCTCCAACATGTGTAATTTTATTCTTGTTTTAAACATGACAAAGTAAAATCTAATAGGATGAAGCAAAAAAAAAAAAAAAACCCAACAGAGAAAAAACAAAAAACAAAACAAAAAAATCCAAAGAACAAAAAACTAACCAACTAACCAACCAACCAACCAACCAACCAACCAACCAACCAATAAAATAAACAAACAAATAAAAAACAAAAACAAAAAACAACAAAGCAAAACAAAATAAAACAATAAAACAACCTATCACATCAAAATTGGACAGGTCAACCCAACAGGAGGTCAACCCAATGAGCAGAAACAAGAGTCAGTGACCCATTTGTTCTCATAGTTAAGAGTCCCATAAGCATACTAAGCTAATAGCTATAATATCTACTTGGAGGAACTGGTATAGAACCATGTAGGTCCTGTGCTTGCTGCATCAGTCTCTGTGACCTCATATGTACCTTAGGTGATTCAGAGGGCCTTGTTCTCCTGCTGTCCTCCAGCCCCACTGACTCTTACAGTCTTTCTACCTCCCCTTCCATGGGAATTCCTGAGCTCAGAGGGGAGGAATTTGATTAGGTCCACCTATCTAGACTCCCTCTCCCAGTAATGTCTGGCTGTGGGTCTTTGCACTTGTTCCCATCTGCTGCTGGAGGAAGCCTCTCTGATGATGTCTGCATAAGGCATTGATCTATGAGTATAGCAGATTAACATTAGAAGTCATTTTATTGATACTTTTTTTGACAAGTTGTGTTTGGTTTTACCTTACATCCCTGGGTGATCTGATCTCTGGTTGTTGGTCATCCAAGTAGTGTCAGGTATGGGTTCCTTCTCATAGAGGAAAACTTCACAGCAAACCAGAGAATGGTTGACTAATCCCACTAGTTCTCTGCCACCATTTTCCTAGCATATTTTGTAAGCAGGACAGAATGTAGGTCATAGGTTTTATGGCTGTGTTGGTTTCCATGTTTCTCTCTTGTTAGCCTGCAGTGCACCTTCCTGCACCAAAAGACTAGAACATATGGGTAATGGCTCCATGTAGACAGTAGCACAACTTCTCCATGTTCAATGAGTGTGGGTGTTGTCCTGAGCAATGGAGCTCCATTGTTGGTGCTATTAGTTTATGGAGAGCAACCCTCTGTCTTAGCATTAGCCTGGGTTGTTTGGAGATGTTCATGGGGCCCACTGGCCAACAACTTAATTGATCATAACCAAGCCCTGCCACTGGAAGCCTAGCCTGGTGACAAGAGATGCTAACTGAGATTCCATATACCCATTACTAGGCGTCCTCACCAGGATCAACTTCTAAGATTCTGAGAAGTTTTCACTGCACTAGGTTTCCACATTTTCCCCCAAATGCTCTCCAATTCTATCTGCCTCTCCGTGTCCTTTCTCCCTCCACCCTAACCCCTTCCACCTGATTTACCCTACTCCTGTCCCTACTTTCCCCGAGTCTACTCACAAAATCTGTTCAATTTCCCCATCCCTGGGAGATCCATGTGTATCTATCCTCTTTGATCTGTTGTAGCTTGGTCATTATTTATTTAATGGTTAATATCCACATATAAAGAAATACTACCATATTTATCTTTCTGGGTTGAGTTACTTAACTCAGGATGATTTTTTTTAAGTTACACTCATTTACTTGCAAATTTCATAATGTCATTGTTTTTAACAGCTGAATAATACTCCATTGTGTAAATGTACCATGTTTTATTTATTTATTCTGTTGAATCACATCTAGGTGGTTTCCAATTTCTTGCTATTATGAACAATGCTGCAATGAACATGGTTGAACAAGTGTCCTTGTGCTAGCATGGAGTGTCCTTAGTATATATGCCCAAGAAAAGGTACAACTAAATCTTGAGGTAGATCAATTTCCAACTTTTTGAGGAACTACCATGTTAGTTTCCAAAGTGGCTGTACATGTTTGCACTCCCACTAGCAATAAAGGAGTGATCCTCTTGTTCCACATACTTGCCAGCATGAGCTATCTCTTGTGTTATTGATCTTAGCCATTCTGACAGTTGTAAGATGAAATCTCAAAGTAGTTTTGATTTAGATTTCCCTGAGGCTAAGGATGTTGAACACTTTTTAAGTGTTTCTTGATCATTTGAAATTTCTCTATTGAGAATTCTTTGTTTATATCTGTACCCAATGTTTTAATTGGCTAATTTGTGTTTTTAAAAATATACATCTACTTTCTTAATTCTTTATATATTTTGGATATCAGTCCTCTGTCAGATGTGAGGCTGCTGAAGATCTTTTGCCATTCTGTGGGTTTCTGTTTTTTTTCCTATTGACAGTAACCTTTGATTTACAGAAACTTTTCAGTTTCATGCAGTCCTATTTATTCATTGTCATTCATAGAGCCTGAGACATTGGTGTTCTGTTTAGGAAATTGTCTCCTGTATCAATGCATTCAAGACTATTCTCCACTATCTCTTCTGTTAGGTTCATTGTATCTGGTTTTATGTTGAGGTCTTTGATTCATTTGGACCTGAGTTTTGTGCAGGGTGATAAGTATGAATCTATTTGCATTTTTCTACATGCAGACATCCAGTTAAACCAAAACCAGTTGTTAAAGATGCTCTTTTATCCAGTGTGTATTTCTGGCTTCTTTATAAAAAACCAGATGTCCATAGGTGTAGGATTTACATCTGGGTCTTCAGTCAATTGCATTTATCAACCATGATCACCCAGATCCATCTCTGCCTTCTTTATGCTAATACCATGCAGTTAGTAGTACCACAGCTTTAAAGTAGAACTTGAAATCAGGAATGGTGATACCTCTAGTAGTTCCTTTATCATTCAAAATTGTTTTAGCCATCCTGGATTTTCTGTTTTTCCATATGAAGTTGAGAATTGTTGTTTCAAAATCTGTAAAGAATTGTGTTGACATTTTGATGGGGAATTGCATTGAATCTGTAAGCTTACTTTTGGTAGGATAGCCATTTTACTATGTTAATCTTACTGATCCATGAGCCTGAGAGAATCTTTCCATCTTCTGTTATCTTCTTCAGTTTTTTTTCTTTAAAGATTTGAAGTTTTATCATACAAGTCTTTTACTTTTTTGGTAAAGGTTACCCCCAAGATATTTTGTATTATTTGAGGCTATTGTTTCCCTAATTTTTTTCCAGTCTGTTTGTTATTTGTATATAGGAAGGCTACTGATTTTTGTGAGTTAATCTTGTATCCAGCTACTTTGCTGAATGTTTTCATCAGCTGTAGGAGTTTCCCTGGTTGAATTTTTAGAGACATTTATATATACTATCATATAATTTGCAAATAGTGATACTTTGACCTCTTCCTTTAAGATTTGTATCCCCTTGATCTCTTTCAGTTGTCTTATTTCTCTAGCTAAAACTTCAAGTACTGTGTTGAATAGATATGAAGATGGTGGCTACCCTCATCTTGTTCCAGATTTTAGTGGAATTGCTTGAAATTTCTCTCCATTTAATTTGATGCTAGCTATAGGCTTATTGTAAATTGCCTTTATTATATTTAAGTATGTCCCTCCCTTGTATCTCTAATCTCTCTAGTAATTTTTATCATAAAGTGGTATTGGATTTTGTCAAAGATCTGAGAAAATTCACCCAATGAGATGATCATATGGGTTTTTTTTTCTTTTAGTTTGTCTATTTGGTGGATTACATTTATAGATCTTTGTGTACTGAATCTCTGGGATGATCGTGGCGCTGGATGACTTTTTAATGTGGTATTGGTTTGCAAGTATTTTATTGATGATTTTTATAACTATGGTCAAAAGAGAAAATGGTTTATAATTTTATTTCTTTGTTGAGTTTTTGTTTGGTTTGGGTATCAGAAAAACTGTGGCCTCATAAAATAAATTGGGCAATGCTTCTTCTATTTTTGCTTTGTGGAATAATTTGAAGAATATTGACATTAACTCTTCTCTGAAAGTCTGATAGAATTGTATCCTAAAATCATTTTGTCCTGGGAATTTTTTGGTTGGGAGACTTTTAATGGATGCTTCTATTTCCTCAGGAGTTCTAGGTCTATTCAAAATTTTTTATTCTATCTTGATTAATTTTGGTATGTTGCACCTATTGAGAAAAGTATTTATTTATTTTAGTTTTTCTTTGTTTTTTTTTAAAACATTTTTTTATTAGATATTTTATTTACATTTCATATGTTATCCCCTTACCCCATCCCCCACCCACCCGGGAACCCCCCATCCCCTTACCCCTCCTCCTTCTTCTCCGTGGATGTAACCCCCACCTACCCCCCCCACTCCCACTTCCCCACCCTCAAAATTCCCACCCCCTGGGGCGTCCAGCCTTCATGAGGTCAAGGATCTCATCTTCCACCTGTGCCCAGCAGGGTCCTCCACTCTTACATATTCAGCTGAAGCCCTGGATCCCTCCATAAGTGCTCCCAGGCTGGTGGTTAGGACCCTGGGAGCTGTGGTTGGTTGGTATTGTTGCTCTTTTCATGGTGCCGCAAATCCTTTCAGCTCCTTCAGTCCTCACTCTAACTCCTCCATGGAGAACCTCATGATCAGTTCAATGGCTAGTTGTGAGCATCTGCCTCTGAATATGTCAGACTCTTGAAGGCCTCTGAGGAGACATCCATATCAGGCTCTTATCGGCATGCACTTCCTGACTTCCACATCAGCATCTACCTTTAGTGACTGCACATGGGATGGATACTCAGGTGGAGTGGTCTTGAAACGGCCCCTCCTTCAGTTTCTGTCCCTCACTTTGTCTCCATATTTGCTCCCTTGAGTATTTTGTTGCTCCTTCTAAGAAGAACTGAATCACCCCCACTTGGTCTTCCTTTTTTATGAGCTTCATGTGGCCTGTGAGTTGCATCTTGGGCATTTCAAGGTTCTGGGCTAATATCCAATAATCAGTGAGTGAATACCATGTGTGTTCTTTTGTGGTTGGCTTACTTCACTCAGGATGATAATTTCTAGTTCCATCCATTTACCTAGGAACCTCTCGAATTCATTGTTTTTAATAGCTGAGTAATACTCCATTGTGTAAATATACCACATTTTTTGAATCCATTCTTCAGTTGAAGGACATCTGGGTTCTTTCCAGCTCCTGGCTATTATAAATAAGGCTGCTATGAACATAGTTGAGCATATGTCCTTGTTATATGTTCGAGCATCTTCTGGGTATATATATACCTAGGAGTGGTATAGCTGGATCCTCAGGTAATGCTATGTCCAATTTTCTGAGGAACCGCCACACTGATTTCCAAAGTGGTTGCACCATCTTGCAGTCCCACCAACAATGGAGGAGCGTTCCTCTTTCTCCACACCGTCGCCAGCATCTACTATCACCTGAGTTCTTAATCTTAGCCATTCTGACTGGTGTGAGATGGAATCTCAGAGTTGTTTTGATTTGCATTTCCCTGATGACTAAGGACACTGAACATTTCTTTAGGTGCTTCTCGGCCATTCGAGTTTCTTCCGTTGAAAATTCTTTGTTATGCTCTATACCCCATTTTTTAATAGGGTAATTTGGTTGTCTGGAGTCTACTTTCTTGAGTTCTTTGTATATATTGGATATTAGCCCTCTATCAGATGTAGGATTGGTAAAGATCTTTTCCCAATTTGTTGGTTGTCGTTTTGTCCTACAGAGCAATAGTGATAAAAACTACCTGGTATTGGTACAGAGACAGGCAGGAAGATCAATGGAATAGAATTGAAGACCCAGAAATGAACACACACACCTATGGTCACTTGATCTTTGACAAAAGAGCTAAAACTGTCCAGTGGAAAAAGGACAGCATTTTCAACAAATGGTGCTGGTTCAACTGGAGGACAACATGTAGAAGAATGAAAATTGATCCATTCTTATCCCCTTGTACAAAGCTCAAGTCTAAGTGGATAAAGGACCTCCACATAAAACCAGATACACTGAAACTAATAGAAGAGAAGGTGGGGAAGACCCTCGAATACTTGGGCACAGAGGAAAAGTTCCTGAACAGAACAGCAATGGCATATGCTCTAAGATCAAGAATTGACAAATGGGACTTCATAAAATTGCAAAGTTTCTATTTTAGTTTTTCTAATATGGTGGAGTACAGCCTTTTAAACTATGCCCTTCTGATTCTCTAGATTTTGTTGGTGTCTATTGTTATGCCCCCTTTCATTTCTGATTTTGTTAATTTAGATATTCTCTCTTTTTCTTTTTAGTTAGTTTGCATAAGGGTTTGTTGATCTTGTTGATTTTCTCAAAGAACCAACTCTTTGTTTAATTGAGTCTTTCTTTGTATTTATTGATTTCAGATCTGAGTTTATTTCTTGTTCCTTTTGGGAGTGATTGGTTTTTATTGCTCTAGAGCTTTCAAGTGTACTGTTAAGTTGCTAACATGAGATCTCTCTCTCTCTCTCTCTCTCTCTCTCTCTCTCTCTCTCTTTCTCTCTCTCTCTCTCTCTCTCTCTCTCTCTCTCTCTCTTTAAATTCTTTAAATGTAGGTAGTTAGTGCTATGAATTTCCCTCTCAACACTGCTTTAGTTGTGTCCCATAAATTTGGGAATATTCTATATTAATTTTCATTGAATTCTAGAAAGATTTGTATTTTTCTTTTTATTTCTGTCTTGACCCATTTTCATTCATTAAAGAGTTGTTTAGTTTCCATGAGTTTGTAAGCTTTGCATTGTTTCTATTGTTGCTGATATCCAGCTTTAATCTGTGGTGGTCTAATAGGATGCTAGAACTTACTTCAAGTTTCTTGTATCTTGTTGAAACTTGCTTTGTGTTTGAGTATATGGTCAATTTTGGAGAAAGTTCTATGAGATGTAGAGAAAATATATTATTTTGTGTTTGGGTGAAGTATTCCATAAATATCTATTAAGTTCATTTGGTTTATAATATCTGCTAGCTTCAGTATTTCACTCTGTAATTTGTCTACTTAACCTGTCCACTGATGAGTGTGGGATATTGATGTTTTGTAAACTATTAAAGAAGACACCCACTCTAGTGCTGGCTAATACCTATTACCATAGCCCCACCACCAGTGTCTCCATGGTCCCCAACTCACCATTCTTTTGCTGTGGATCCTGCTCACATTCCCAGCCATCTGTTCCCTGTGGTTAGCCATCACAAATCCCCTATCAGTCAGATTTATATAGTAAATTCTTAACCAACAAAATGCTGCATAATAAACTCAAATCTCAATTGATATAAACACAAGCTACACACCTGGATGTGGCAAACACACTCTACTTATTATTTAATAATCTAAGAAATCCCCAGTACTTATGGCTCCCAGGACTGTGTGGTTCTGGCTCCTCTTCCTCTCCTATGGGTTCCATCTTGTCTCCTCTTCTCTGTCTCCCCATCTGTCTCTCTATCTCTTTGTACTTGTCTCTAAAACTTTCAGCCTTCCTTCTTTTTCCACTGTCCAATCACAGGCCCCAGCCCTGTCTCTCACCTGTCTTCACCTGCTTACAGACAGCAATCTACATATTGAAGTTTCCCACTATCTGTATGTGAGGGTCAATATGTGATTTAAGCTGTAGTAGTATTGCTTCTACAAACTTGGGTACTCTTGTATTTAGGCCATGAATGCTAAGAATTGAAATGTCATCCTGATGGGTTTTTTTCTTTGGTTACTATGTAGTGTCCTTCCCTGTTTCCTTTTATTAGTTTTGGATTGAAGCCTATTTTTATTAGATATTAGTGTGGCTATATCAGCTTGCTTCTTAAAGTTCATTTGCTTGGAGTATGTTTTCTTAATCCTTTACTCCATAGTAATATCTATCCTTGATGTTGAGGTGCATGTAGCAGAAGGATGGATCCTATTTTTGCATCCATTCTGTTAGTCTGTGTCTTTTTATTGGGGAATTGAGACTATTGATATTGAGTGATGTTAATAACCAATGATTGTTGATTCCTGATATTTGGTTGTTGGTGGTGGTGGTAGTGATGTGTGTTTGTGTGTTTGTGTATGTGTGTCCCCCCCACCTTTTTTGCTGGTGTGAGATTATGTATTTCCTGTGTTCTCATGGTTGCAGTTAACCTCTTTAGGTTGATATTTTTCTTCTAGTGCCTTATGTAGGGCTGTATTTATAGATAAATGTTGTTTAAATCTGACTTTATTATTGAATCTCTTCTTTTCTCCATCTACAGTAAATGAGAATTTTTCAGTGTATAGTAGACTGGACTGGTATCTCTGGTCTTTTAGAGTTTGCAGCACATCTGTCCAGGCTCTTCTGGTTTTTAAAGTCTCCATTGAGAGGTCAGGTATAATTCTAATAGAATAGCTCTGCCTTTATATATTTATATATTTCTTGGTATTTTTTGTTTCTTTTAATATTCTTTCCTTGTTCTTTATGTTTAGTGTTTGGATTAGTATGTGGTGAGGGGACTTTCTTTTCTGAGCCATCCTTTTTGGCATTCTGTATGCTTCTTATACTTATATAGGTATCTCATTTTTAGATTAGAAAAATTCTCTTCTATGATTTGTAAAAAATATTTTCTGGGCCTTTGAACTGGAAATTTTCTCCTTCATCTATTCCTATTATTCTTAGATTTGGTCTTTTCATACTGTCCTGGATTTCCAGGATTTTTTTATATCTATACATTTTTTTATCAATTAGTTACTTTATTAATTTACATCACGAATGTTCCCCCCAAGCCCCTTCACAGAGCTCTTCTCCCATCTCCCATCAACTTCAACTCTGAGAGGTTGCCCCTCTTCCACCAGGTATCTCCTCACCCTGGGGCATCAAGTCTCTACAGGATTAGGTGCATCCTCTCTCACAGAGGCCAGACAAGACAACTTTCTACTGCATATATGCTGGGGACCTTGGACCAGCCCCTGTATGCTCTTTGGTTGGTGGCATAGTCTCTGAGAGCTCCCAGGGGTCCAGGTTAGTTGACACTGTTGGTCCTCCTGTGGAGTTCTCATCAACTTCAGTTCCTTTAATCCTTTCCCTAACTGTTCCATAGGAGTTCCCAACCTCTGTCTAATGCTTGGCTGTATCCACATCTGTCTCAGTTAGCTGCTGAGTAGAGCTTCTCAGAGGACAGCCTTGTTAGGCTTCCATTGCAAGTACAACATGGCATCAGTAATAGTGTCAGGGATTGGTGCCAACCCATGGGATGGAACCCAAGTTGGGCCAGTCACTGGTTGGCCATTCCTTCAGTCTCTGCTCTATTTTTGTCGCTGCATTTCTTTTACATAGGAGAAATTTTGGGTTTCAATTTTCTTTCTGGATTTTAGGAGAGTAGGATGATGGTGTGTTGACTGGTTTTCTGGTCTGCTCAACTGGTGTATTCACAGGGAATGCCTGCTGGTGTTGGAGGCTGGGATACTGGGATGTGTTGGGGGAGTGAAGGTTAGAGCAGAAGGTTTTTTTATCTCTTGGAAAGGATGTCAGAGGGGAAAGGGAGACCATAGCAGGTTTCCTCCTACTGAGCCAGAGATAAGACTTAGTGGATTCTGTGCAGAGCTGGCGGTGAGATTGGGGGATTGTAGCTGAGGGAACACAGAGAGAAGAGAAGGTCTGCAGCCAGTTGTAGTTTGTAGTAGTAATAGTTTAATAAATCCCAGCACAGGTTCTGTTGTGCTTATAAAAAGATTTGGAGAGAGGGGATATATCTGGTGGATGTGCAGTTAGCTGTGGGGAAATAGAGTTCCTCCTCAGGGCCCATGCTGAGGCATCCCTCCCCCCGATGGACCAGCCACATGATGGTATAATATAGAAAAGAGTTTATTCAGGGCATGGGGAGGGGAGCTGAGAAAGTAGTAGAGACAAATGCAGAGAGAAAGAGAGAGAGAGAGAGAGAGAGAGAGAGAGAGAGAGAGA
>NW_021604753.1:1838145-1851615 GCF_004785775.1 Grammomys surdaster | reverse complement strand
GAGAAGAGAAGAGAAGAGAAGAGAAGAGAAGAGAAGAGAAGAGAAGAGAAGAGAAGAGAAGAGAAGAGAAGAGAAGAGAAGGTAGGCCATGAACATGTGGAGAGAGAATGGAGAGAGAGGGGGAATGGGGTAAAAGGACAAAGTGAAAGCAAGAAAGCAAAAGAACAAGAGAGAGGGAGGAGGGGGCAAGCATCTCCTTTTATAGTGAATCAGGCACACCTGGCTGTTGCCAGGTAACTGTGGGGTGGAGTCTAGATCAATTGCAAACATGTTTCTCCTTGCCCTAGAACATTTATGTTCCTGGATGAAAGACACACACATACACAGCCTTTATATTTTAATATGCCTTAAGCAGCACAATAGCTGGGCAACTGCCTAATCTCCATGTTGTTAGAATTGCTGTTAACTCCAAGCTATTACTTACTAATTTCTATGTTCCATCTTGGCTGCTCTTGACCCATTTGAGCCATGTTCTCTTGGCCCCTTTACATGGCAGGTCTGGTTCTTCCTCCTGCATGTTCTTCCATGATTACTCTCTTCTATCCTCTCCTGCACACTCTCCTAAGGCATGACAGCTGTCCATCCCACCCTCCTTCCTCCTCCTCATAGTCCCAAGCCCAAGAAAACTAAACCCTGGCTCTCTCTCTTCTACACAGATATCGGCTGCTGGCATCTTTATTTACCAGTTAAAATTAAATGAGTACAGGTTCCCAGAAGTTATATGAAGAACTTCTCATGCAAAGAATTTGGGGAGAACCAAATTAGCATTATAATATAAGCAGCTCTAGGCAGCCTGCCTGGTTTTCTGACAGGCAAGGCCTGTGGGGTGGGGGATACCTGCTGGAGTAGAGGGATGGGATACAGCTACTGATGAGGAGGATGTAGGTTATGTGGGAATGCTGTGTGGGATCCACAAAAGATGTGAGCAGGGGTGGGGAAAGGAGTTCCATTGCAGAGCTAGGGACCAGTCTGAAGGATTGGATTTGGAGCGGATAAGGGAGTCATGAGGGTCTTCAGTTAAGCTTACCTGTTACCTCTTAGCTGGTGTGTTCCCAGTGAAAGTCTGCAGGTATTGAAGGATGGATTGGAAAATAAAAGATCTTTGTGCTTTATTGTGGATGGGTCAGAGAAGAAAGGGAGACTGCAGCCAGTTTCCTGCTACAGAACTGGAGATGAGACTTGGGTTAGGGGAGCTGGATCGCAGAAGCAGTAGAGCTGAGTCCACCTTCTGCCGACTTGTTCTTCTGGGAGGAGTAGCCCTTGGCTTAGCAGGAGGTACATGCAAACCTTGCCTGTTACAAAATCAGTCACACAGCTCCTGTTCTTCTTAAGAGACAAGTGCATGCCCAAGGGCTTTGAAGAAGAATGCTCAGAAAGAGAGGCAATGCCCTCTCCAGTGACTCACTCAATGTCTAACAACTGTCATAATAATCTTAGGCATATTCTTCAAGACTTTCTAGATAAGAAGTCTTCAAATCTTTCTATAAATATCCTGACAGTGAAATTTTGTTTTGTTTTGGTTTTTGAGACAGGGTTCCTTTGTGTATCCCTGGCTGTCCTGAAACTTGCTCTGTAGACCAGGCTGGCCTTAAACTCAGAGATCTGCCTGCCTCTGCCTCCTGAGTGCTAGGACTAATATATATGCCATGATAGTCCAGCTAAGCAGAAAGCATTTTAAGTTTACTATATTTTAGCATCTGAATATTAAAGTCTTTGTGAACAAGATCCACTTATGTCATCATATGTAACTAGTAATTTATTAACAAATATATGTGGTTATGTGTTAAATAAAACTTTAATTACAAAAACTGAGCAATAATAATGGCATATTGACACAGGGAAACCAGTCCAACACTCCTTTCAGCTTTTCAAATAAAGCTGATATGAGAATGATTCCTGCTATGTGGTCCTGGACTTCTCAGATACCCAAGACTTAGAAGAATTCTTGGGGAGTCAGTTTGGAAAGCATTCAAGGTCCTAGCACTGTTCATATTTTCTATGCTTGATCCATTCAATTCAACAAATATTAATAAAGAGTACACAGTGGAGTGAAAAGCCTGTCCAGTACTGAACAAAATAAAATTAGACTAGATGCAGGCATAGAAACTCAGATCTCTTATAGTATATTATATCCATAATAGCAAATAATCAAAGAATTGCCTTGCAATCTAACCTAAACATTCACATCATTGAGGTTAAGTGTGGTACAGTCAAACTATGGACCATTATGCCATTGTTGACAGATGCCTGCTCACAATAGTATAAATTTTGAAAATAATTTTCAAGTCTTAGCTCAAGACTATAAACATTATTAAAAGTGACTAATTGGAAAAACGACAATGACAAGGAATTGAGAAATGGCAGAAGGAAAGCCTGAAGAGATCTCTGAAAATCTCCTTATAAGACACATTTATAGGACAAGCAGTCAACAGGAAGGTAAACATGAGGCTTAGGAAAGATTTCAAAATGATACTAGCATTCAGAGAATGAAGGGATAATCCTTAGAGGAAGTGGCAGGAGAAAAGATTTGATGTAAAGGGCGGGCAAGGTCCCACCCACTAATGTAGAAAATAAGATAATACCTATCATAGAACAGAATTATCTAGAAAGCTCACTGTGGTGGTCTGAGTTAGATATGCCTCCTGCAGGCTCATATATTTGAACACTGGGTCCTCAGTTAGTGGTCCTTCTTGGGAAGTTGTGGGACTCGTAGGTGGAACAACCATGCTGGAGGAAGTATGCAACTGGGATTGGCTTTGATAGTTTATTTCTCCACTCCATCTCTAGTTACTTCTCCCAGCTGCCAGCTCCCAGCTGTTATAGAATTTTTGACCCCTGGGAAAAGACTACAGACTAAATCCAATTATAATGAAAAGATTTATTATCTGTGTGGTAGTTTGAATAAAAATAGTCTCCATAGGTCCATAGGGAGTGGCAATATTAGGACATGTGGCCTTGTGGGAGTAGGTCTGGCCTTATTGAAGGAAGTGTATTTGAATCTTCCTTCTTGCTGTCTGTTGATCCAGATGTAGAACTGTTGGCTCCTCCTCCAGCGCTGTGTCTGCCTGGACACTGCCATGCTTCCCACCATGATGATAATGGACTAAACCTCTGAAACTATTAGCCAGCCCCAATTAAATGCTGTCCTTTTAAAGAATTGTTGTGGTTATGTTGTCTCGTCACTGAAGTAGAGACTTAAGGGTTCTTGGAAAGTTGGTTGGATGGTGTTTTGCTGAGGCAAACAGGTGAAGGAACATTTAGCTGAAGTGGACACATGTAAAAGACTAAGGCAAACTCGTGAAGAAATGTTTAGCTGAAGGAGACACAGGAGAGAGCATGTTCTGCTAAAGCAAGCATGTGAAAGGACATGAAGGATTCTTCACTAAGGACGGATGTATTGGTCCACCTTACATTGCATAGGACTCTATAGAGAGAAATACACCAAAAAACTTCTGGTGGTGTGCAGCAGTTTCTTGCTGCTTCTGTGAACTCAGGCTGATTGGCAGAGTGATGTCAACTGAGACATGCTGCAGTAAGACTCGTGGAGGGAACATGAGGTTTGGTGAAGTATTAAAAGGGCTCCACAGACAGTGACGGGGCGGGGCTTGGCTTGCTTATAGAACTAACTGTAATACTTGCAGGTCTCGAGCTTTCGCTGATATTTGCTTCCCTGAGAGAACCACATCCAAGAAGTTCTCCTGCTATTCCTCCGAGTCCCTCTTGCTGATTCAAGCTAAGGCTGAGGCCTGGCTGTCTCTACTAGGTTGTGCCACTACTGCTGATTCATGATTGCTGTCCTGACTTTACTGAAATGGACTGCCGCTGTATCCATGAAGTGTTTACCTCGATCAAGCTGCCACTGCTGACCTATGAACTGAATTGGCAATTTCCAGACAACACAGATAGGAGTTGTTCCAAAAACCTTTCTGAATAGGTCCACTTCCCAACCCCGGATCCTTTCTTTCCCACTACCTCTGGTGAGTGGAGGACTAAAGCGGAGGCTAAAGCATTTAAGAACAATTAATAAAAATAGATTTTGAAAAACTTAAAGTTATACATCACAGCTGTAGAAACCCTAACTAAGACCAAGCTGATAGCAGGACAATAATTTTAAATCCAAATCTTAGATAGTTCATGATGGAGGGGTATGAGGAAGGGTATTTTGTTTGTTTGTTTGTTTTTGTTTTTGCTTTTGTTTTTTTTTGTAATAGGAAAACCTATAAGATGACCTTCAATATCTATGCAAGCAAGCCAAAACTGGCCTGTTTTTCCAAGTTAAGGGGTTAAGGTAACACAAAACAATCTTTGGGTATTTGTGTAAACAAGTTACAGAAGCCAAAAAAAAAACCAAAAACCAAAACAAAACAGTTAGTTCCATCATAACAAGTAGATGGCCAAGTCTATACATTTCTGGGTAGGGTCACTGAGGCAGAGTTGTTTTCTGGAATTTTGAGTCTCGGACAAACAGTAATTAAATAGTAAGATGGAGGCCCAGCACAAACTGAGGTTTCTCTGGCCTTTACATCTGCTCCATTGTGGTTGCCTGCTACCATGCTTCCTTTATAGTGGACTCTCTTGAAGCTGGAAGCCAAGATAAACTCTGTATTCTGTAAGTCACTTTTGGCTTAGGAGTTTCATCATAGCAACAAGTAACTAACACACCCATATCATTGAGGTAACCATCAGAAAAGCTTCAAATGTAAACGGTTCAAAGTGATTCCCCTAAGGGAGTAAATAGGCTAAGAGCAGCGGGAGGTCCGGGATGCTCGTTATTGTACAGGAAGCAGTGTTTATGAGCAATCTGTAATAACTCAGAAATACTCCTAATTTAAGTGGGAAGTCTGGTAGCAAATTGTGTATACAAAGCATTCACAAGTACATGAAGATGAAAGGGAAAACAAACACACACTGTGGAGGGGCTGGGGCGACGCATGCCAAATCATCCACAGCTCTCTGGGGGGTGGGGGAGAATGGATCGTTTTTATTTTTGTCACAACTTTCTTTATTTCGGTATTTTCCTAATTTTCTATATCAAACATACACAGCTTTTACTGTGCCAAGATACATGAAGCCTTGTTTGGAGGCCCTGTACTCTCTGTGGTGGGGTCCAGGGAAAAGGGAAAGCTTGCTTGGGAGGCAGAGGGCATGCCAGGGAGCCACAAGCACCCACCTTAGATGTCTACGTTCTGCTTCCCTTCTGGATGCTTAGGATTAATTCTAGGCAAACTCACCATGCACTGAGAGAATCCTTATTCTCTTTATTTTACTCCTAACAGTGTCACTGGAGGAAAAGTGACATAAATCCCACCTGCTTAAATCTACATACTTTGATGAACATGGATACTTGCATATGCCCATGAAACCATCACCACCTCTAAAACTTTCCTTCCCTCTCATTTCTATCTGTCTCCCTTCTGTTTTACTTTTGCAGTAGAAATATTTTACATGAATTCAAAGTAGAAAGACTCATAAAAGTGTTGAGTAAGGAACTGGAGTTAATGTATCAGCACTTAAGATCATTTGCTGCTCTAGAAGAGGACTCAACACACATGTGCACACAGACACACACAGACACACAGACATACACACACAGACACACAGACATACACACACAGACACACAGATATACACACACAGACACACAAACACAGACACACAAACAGACACACAGACACAGACACATACACGTAAACACATACATATACACATGCTCACACATATACTCACACATACATCCACACATATTCACACATGAACATACATATGCACACATACACACACACTCACCTATATTCTGTATATGATAGAATAATGTATTTCTCTTTCTGAGCCTAGCTTATTTCACTCATTATACTATTTTCCAGTTCCATCCATTTTACTGCAAATGTCATAATTCTATCTTGCAGCTAAATAAATTCTGTTGTGTGAATGTACATTTCTTTCTTTAACCATTCAATTTTTCTGATGGCTAAGAACATTAAACAAGTTTTCAAATGTTTTTCGACCACTTCTCCTTTTTCCTTTAAGAACTACATTTTAATCCATTAGCCCATTTGTTGTTTGGATTTTTCAATGTTTAAAATTTTTAATTCTCTATAGAGTCTAGATACTAATCCCATGTTACTTGTATACCGGACAGAGATTTTCTCCAGTCTTCAGCCTTTCTGGTTATTTTGCTGTGCAGAAACCTAAATTTCATGAATTATCATTTGTCGATTCTTAGGATTATTTCCTGTGCTGTTTGGGTCCTTTTCAGAATGATCTTGCCTGTGTCTACACCTTGAAGTAATTCGACTTCGTTTTTCTTTAGCAATTTTAGAGTTCCAGGTTTTATAGTTAGGCATGTGCTCCATTTCTAGTGGATTTTAGCTCAGGGTGAGAGATCTTGATCTGATTTTGTCCTTTACATATGGATATCCAGTTTTTTGAGCATGTTTGTTGAAGAGGCTTTTCCCCTTAATTCATGTCTTTGCTATTTGGTTTTTCAATAGTGATTACAGCTGTGTGAGTTTATTTCTGGGCACTGTATTGTTTTCCATCAGCCTGTACATCTATTTTGTGCCAGTGCCCTGATAGTTTTGTCACGATGGATCTGTAGCATAATTTGAGGCACGTATTACATTCCGTGCTGTGCTGTTTTTGTCACTGTGAATCTGTAGTATAACTTGAAGGCACATATATTCCCTGCTGTGATGGTTTTGTCATTGTGAATCTGTAGTATAACTTGAGGGCACATATTACATTCTCTGCTGTGCTGGTTTTGTCACTGTGGATCTGTAGTATAGCTTGAGGGCACATATATTCCCTGCTGTGATGGTTTTGTCATTGTGAATCTGTAGTATAACTTGAGGGCACATATTACATTCTCTGCTGTGCTGGTTTTGTCACTGTGGATCTGTAGTATAACTTGAGGGCACATATTACATTCCCTGCTGTGCTGGTTTTGTCACTGTGGATCTGTAGTATAGCTTGAGGGCACATATTATATTCCCTGCAGCATTGCTCCTTTTTATTAGGACTTACGCTCAATATTTAAGGTTTTTTGTTTGTTTTCTCTTTTGTTTCTACATAAAATTTAGGAGTTTTCCCTAGTTCTACAGTGAATATAACTGGAATATTGATGGGGATTGCATTGAAACTGTAGTCATAAGTCTTGATTATGCCCATCTATAAGCATAGGGGATATTTCCCACAGTCTGCTGTGGTCTTTGGTGTTTTCATTGTGTAGCCTTTTGCCTTCTATAGTAGGTCTCTTAGGTCATTCACTGCTTTCAAGTCTTGTGAATGGGTCATTCCTCTCTTATTCCTTTATAAAAAAATATAGTGTGTGTATGGATGTGGTTATACAAATGTGTGCATGAGGTATGCACACATATGTGCAATTGTGGAAGCCTGAGGTTGGTGCCAATTGTCTTCCTCCATTACCCTTAACCTTATCCTTTGGATATATGGTCTTTCATTGGAACCTTAAACCTGCTATTTCAGTGCGACTGGCTGGCAAGTGAAACCCTGGGACCTGCCTATCTCCACACCCTCAGCTTTGAGGTCACAGGCACAGACTGAGATGTACAGCTTTTCTGTGGGGTCTAGAAATCTAAGCCAGGTCCTCATGCAACCATAGCAAGCACTTTACCAACTGTACTATTTCACTAGGCCCCTCAAAACTTGTTATATTGGTCTATAGAATGGGCACTAATTTTATATGCTTATTCTGTATCCTGCTATTTTATTTATCCAGTCTAAGAGTTTTCTGGTAGAGCCTTTAGGGTCTTTTAAGTAAAGGAGTATGTAATATGAAAATGGGGACAATTTAACTTTTCTTTCCTATTTGTATGCCTTTGACTTTTCACTTGTTACATTGCTACAGCTTACATTTGAACACTGTATTACTACATGAGGGTAATATAGCTTCATTTGCTCCTTGATTTTAGAAACAATTCTTTCCATTCTTTCCTTCTATGGCTATTACAAAGGGTCCTGGATTGAATTCTGCTTGTCTGTAGCCTTGAGGTCCTAGGTCATTTTTATTAATGATATTCTGAAATCTTCATGTGACAT
The DNA here is from genome assembly GCF_004785775.1 of Grammomys surdaster. Classification (NCBI taxonomy): domain Eukaryota; kingdom Metazoa; phylum Chordata; class Mammalia; order Rodentia; family Muridae; genus Grammomys; species Grammomys surdaster. Next base: position 1,843,557 of record NW_021604753.1, on the reverse strand, counting down.
TTTACCTATTCTCTCTTTCTGCCATACAACCACACAGTCAGTACTGTACTCACCCTGGCTTCCTTCTTTTCTCTATATGTCACATCATTTTGGTTTGTTTTAGGCAAGGCTTCATTGAATAGCTCCGGATGACCAGGAACTCACTCTATAGAATAGACTTGTCCTGATCTCACAGAGATCCCCCTGCCTATACCTCTCAGGTACTAGGGTTAAAGTATGTACATCATCCTGGCCATTGCTTGTGTCTTTCTCTCTTTCATGTAACCATCACTATTTGGGGGACTTCTAAGAGCTCCCTGTCTTCCTATCTTTGGCATAGGTCTGTTCTTGGTTTTGTTTCGTTTTAAATCTTCTCCTTCTTTGGTTCTCCATCTTACCCAGAACATCATCATCATTATGATCACCATCATTACCGCCCACCATTATCATCATCTATTGCTATTGTTTTCATCGTTCTACACAAACATAGGGAACTGGAAGTATTTGGGTGTCTTTTATGTGGATAAAGGTCACATACTTAGGACTAAAGACAGGAAAACAATCACTTGCTATCTTGATGAATATGACATTTTGCTTCTCCCAGTCAGCTCTTTAGCTTAAGTAAATGTAGACAAAAAAAAAGTCCAAATGAACTTCATATCTACTAAATAGCGAACAAATAAGCAGAATTTAGAAAAAATAATCATCAGGGGCTACTGGCCCCCTTCTCTCTCTCTTGCTTTCTTGCTCTCTTGTTCCTGCCCTGTCCCCTTGCTCCTGTTCCCCTTCTCTCACCATTCCACTCCCCCATCTCTCTCCACATGCTAATGGCTAGCCTCTTCTCTCTCTCTCTCTCTCTCTCTCTCTCTCTCTCTCTCTCTCTCTCTGTCTCTCTCTCTCTGTCTGTCTTTCTTTGTCTCTACTACTCTCTTAACTCCCCTCCCTATATCCTGAATGAACTCTATTCTATACTATAAAAAAGAAAGGAAAGTATACATCAGAAAGTATCATTATAATAATGAAAATAACCTTGGCGATTAAGGTGTGCTACTATGAGGCCAAAGTGATGCAGATGTAGCCAAGCTGGTGGTGAGGAATGGCTATGACTGGTACCATAGAACACGAGTAGGCAATATCACATGCACACTACTGGGCTCATAATCTGTATGGCTTGCTGGGAGACTGGAAGATGCAGATGGAAGAGTTGATGGCTTTGTGTTGCAAATTGTGCACGAGAGGAGGAATATGATTGTAAACATTGCCTGAAACCACAAAGAGCTTGTCCAGTGTGATTTATTACTGCTAGAGTTTCATCATTTCTTCTTGCCAAAGTGATTTTGGCTGTAGGTTTCTGATGACCTTTCCCCTAGGAAGATAGGCTGGAGTGTGACCTCTCTATGTGCTGAATTGACACAAATCTTCATATGTACCTTCAGGTCAGATGCAAGCCCATGAGAAATGTATTCTGGGCTTACATTTACTGAGCCCTGGGGAAGTGCTAAGAGCGGATAATAAAACTAGAGGCAATGAGTCCTAATATTTTAAGCTTTTGTAATATCCTGGACATACTGTATTATTGATTCTAAGATGAAATCAATAATTTACATTTTTATTTTATGCACCACTGAGAAAAACCCCACACATGAATCTGTGGTAATCTGTCAATTGTAAGCTACATTCCAATTCCAGAGATGATAACGTGTAGATGAGCATTTTAGGAGAGATGAAATGCATTGTTGGCTTGCTTGGTTTTCCAGCCAACTCCATACAGCAAGTATTAATATACACCTCTTTCAGGAACAGGGAGTTAAAGGTATATTAAATGGCTTATTTGAAATCATGCAGTGAGTAGAGCCAAGAAACCTAGACAGATGGATTGAGGCTTGGGAACCTCCTGCAGGCTCTCTCCATCTCCCCTAATTCCTAGGTTGAGCATATGTGTGTGTGTGTGTGTGTGTGTGTGTGTGTGTGTTTATACCTTTTCCACAGATTGACCTTTGACCTGCTTCCTTGGTTTAGAGACTACTTCCTGGAGCCTTTCTGTATGAGGATTCACTGGTATTGGATGTCTAAAAATTGTGATAGCTTATGTAAGCAGGAGGAGCACTTCATTGTCAAAGGAGACAGCTTGCAGAATGGTTCAGAAAGTGGAACCCAGGACAACATCAGAGTCTAGAAGACAAAAGGTATCAAACATCAGCTTGAAGGAGTCTATATTAACCATTTCAGATTAGGTTTCTACCTTAGTATTGTGGTTTGAGTCTACCTTCTAGGGCCACCTGGCTAGTTGGGGATACTAAATGGTAGTCCCTTAAACACTGATGAACACCCAAAGAGGAAATGTTGGCACTGTGCATGTTCAGAGACCACGCTTTCTTTCAGAGCGTGCCTCTGCTATGTTGGGTGGTCTTGCGCAGGTTACTTAAGCTCCCTGCTTTGACCCTTTATCTGTAAAGCCAGGATCACTGAAGTTCTATTTCACAGGGAGATTGGAATGATAAAGTTAATGATGATTGCATGCTTGTAGCTAGTATCTGATCAATGCCAGCTGCCACTGGCCCTTTCGTGTGGCGGATTCCAAGGACTGTGGCTGTTTGTCACAGACCCTTCCTGATACCTAGAGCCTCATTAATCATTTTCCCCAGAAGTCACCTGGAGTCCACAATTGTGGATGTCTCACATTGGATGCCCTTGAACTTCTACTTGGAAGTAAAAACATCACAGATTTTCAATTTTTTCTGTAGCACTTAAAATTTGACATTGGTATATCCTTGGATCATTTCCAAAGCTATCCCACAAAACATCTTACTTTGTTTGATCTGCTATTTATACCCTGTGCACTTGGCACTGTGGTGCTGTCTGTGATTTATATGCAGGGAGACAGGTTGGAGTCATCCATGAGCTTATGACTTGGTAGGTCAGAGTTTGCACTACCTTCAGTACCAGCTGGCATCTTGCCATTTGTGCCCAGGCTGTTCTGCATATTTCAGGAAGGTTTACAACATCTCTGACCTCTGCTCCAGGATTCGAAAAGTATATTCCACCTTCTCCCTGTTATGGAAATTAACAATACCTCCTGATAATTCCAAATGTCGCCAGTTGAAAATCACTGCTCTAGATAAATATAAGAGCCTGCCTGTGTCTCTCTGGTGCGTGATCCAGTTTGTAAGGTCTAAAGGAGTAGCTGGCACATCCCAGGGACTTAATTTTTGCAAAATGATCAAATTAAACCCAGATTGTAGCAATTGTCTGCTGAAAGCAAATGAATTGAAAGATCTCATTTCTGAAATTCTTATGTTCTAAACCAAGTGGCAGTGCCTCAGCTGGTGCAGAGAACCGCTCTGTGCTCTGTGCTGTGGTTCTAAGTCACCTCCCCTGCCTCATATTTTCCTTTGGATTCAGGAGATCTCCAAAGACTCATTTTCTTATGTTTATTTTTGCAAAATAAACTCAACTAGTGGTGAGGAAGCTCATTAGCCAGCTGCATTCCTCCTGTCCTAGGAGATCCATTGGGAGAACTCTCAAGCAAATACTTCAGTCCTCAAAGTGACAGAACAAGGTAAACCTACATGAGTAAGAGCCGATGATGCCTTATCACACAAGAGTAAAGCCAGCTCTCCTTGCCTGACAGGAATTTGAAGTGGCTCAGCTGCAGCTGAGGTTGGAAGGGAGCCCAACTTGAAGGGAGTCTCTGTGTTTGTCTCTCTCATTCATCCTGAGACAAAGGTGCCAGGAATCACTCAGAATCCTACATAATCTTCAGTGCATTTTGAGTCTCCAGATGCCTGACTCATGGCTCCTTCTGGTCCTTCCTGGACTCAGTCATATTTCCAAGGGTTCCCAGGGCAGAGATGGGCAGAGTTGCTAAAATTAGATAGGAAGGAAGAGAGCAGATGTGGCTTTCCCAGTAGGGAGAGTTCTTGTTTAAACTTTGGTTTTACATTTGTTTTGATTTTTTAATTTGAAACACAGCCAGAAAAGAGGAAAGTATGCAATTTTAATTGTTTCTTATCTTATATAAATGAAGCTTTAAGATTCAAGGTTAGGGAAACTATGGGTTCATAGATCAGGTCCTAGGTTGAGTTCATCTCTTTCTGTCTCTGTCTGTCTCTCTGTCTCTGTCTCTCTGTCTCTCTGTCTCTGTCTCTCTCTCTCTCCCTCTTTCTCTCTCTGTCTCTCTTTCTGTCATCTCCCCTTCTCCCTATCTTTCCTCCTCCTTCTAACTGGGAAACCTTGAGCAAGTTACTTCGCCTTTCTGATTCTTGGTTCCCTATTCTGCTATAACAACTTCAGACTACTGAGCAGACATTACTTGCCAAGCTCAGTCCTAGGAGCCATGCACAAGGACAGTTGCTGCTCTCCTTTTTCTTTTTGTCGTTAGTGACACACACAATCTCCTGTAGAGATGGTTGAGTCTGCTCTAGAACCCACTTCCTCTGAAGACTATCTGGTATCCACAGACCATGCAAAAATATGTCAAATCTGAGGCTAATGAGATTCTATCCTTGATTTGTGAAGGAAAGCTGGCATGCTGGGTAGGACAAGGTTGAAAGTAGGGCAACTTCTCACCAAAGACATTGAGTTTTCACTTGAGCTTGAATAGACTTTGCACTCCTGTGCATCTACTTCTGTCTGTGCCTCCATCTCACCAAATACATAAGGAGAACAGAAGGTGGTTGTTTCTAAACTACACACACACACACACACACACACACACACACACACACCACACACACACGATACTCTGTTTGATGCTCTGCAATGGTGATCTATGGATTGCTGGACATGAGTCACTAAGTGTGGAATTGCTCAGCCAGGCTAAGTATTGAGCCTTGAGAAGTGGCTGATGGAGCTTCTGAACACTAGAAATGTGCAATGGAGAGGGAGTATCTGAAGACTCTCTACGTTTTAATTTTATTACATTTGAATTCAAGTGTAATTAGCAAAAGTGGCTAGTGTTGTTATGTAAACAGGCGATCCCCAGAATCCTGAGCATACACAATGAAGATCCCAAGTGGAGTCACTGTCCCGGGGTTATAACCATCCATCTTGATCAAAGAGGTGGCATTTGCAAGTTTGTGCCAACAGCATTTCTATCACCAGCAGGCTTTGATAGCCATAGATCCTAGCACTGTGTCATGGTACATAGGACATAGGTAATGTCCAACAATACATCACTGAGTGAATGAGTGAATAGTTTTATCCTAGAATGCTTTCTCTTGTCACCTGTCATAGGCCTCAAATTCCCCTATGAGAAAATAATTCTATCAGTCTTTGCATTTTGCTGTCCAAAAATTATCTACCTTGGGAATTGGCATTGATATAAATTTTTTAAAAAACATCCTGACTGTAGAGGAGCAGTTAAATTCTATAAACCAACAGGAGCTTTTTTATGATTAGCTTCATTTTCTATTTATCCTCTCTCTCTCTCTC
>NW_021604753.1:1825214-1838045 GCF_004785775.1 Grammomys surdaster | reverse complement strand
TATTTGAGACCTGGACTTTGTATGTAGCTAGATAACCTTGAACTCTTCATCCTGTCTCTACATTTCCAGGGCTGGGATTGCAGGTGTTTACCCGCACACTTGTCTGTATATTACTCTATGATGTCTGCATGATGATTCCAGACCAATCTGTCTGATCTCACCAGTGTGTTTGTGCATTCATGTGTGTGCAATGCCTTGTTAGAGTCAGGATCCATATGATGAGACTACTAATAACAGTCACAATAATATCATCTCTACCAAGTAACATCCATGTAACCATTGAATAGCTATTCAATGCTTTAAAAAGCCTTGTCTTTGAAATATACACAGTGTAAGAACTACATCATAGTGGGAATTAACTAAAAATTTTTAATGTAATGCATACAATAGCTGACGTGTGATACATGTTTGTTCAACACTTGCAGAATACCATAAAAGGGCTTCAGTTACATAGTGTATATATCGTACATCCATGTATTGTACTTTCTGAGTAAATGCATGGCAAATATTTTTTTAAAACTTTTTTATTGGATATTTTATTTACATTTCAGATGGGATCCCCTTTCCCCATTCCCCAACCACCCAGGAACCCCCTATCCCATTCCCCCTCCTCCTGCTTCTATTAAGATGTGTCCCACCCACCTGCCCATTCCCATCCCACCCATGAATTCTTTCATACTGGGCCATCCAGCCTTCACTGGACCAAGGACTTCCTCTCCCACCTATGCCTGACAATGCCATCCTTCCCTACATATACAGCTAGAGCCATGGGTCCCTCCCTATGTGTTCCCAGGCTGGTGGTTTAGACCCTGGGAGCTCTGGTTGGTTGGTATTGTTGCTTTCCCCATGGGGCTACAAACCCTTTCAGCTCCTTCAGTCTTCTCTCTCACCCCTCCATTGGAAACCCCATGATTAGTTCAATGGTTAGCTGTGAGCATCCTCCTCTGTATATGTCAGGCTCAGGCAGACCTCTAAGGAGACAGCTATATCAGGCTCTTGTCAGCATGCACTTCCTGACTTCCACATCAGCATCTACCTTTGATGACTGCACATGGGATGGATACCCAGGTGGAATACTCTCCAGACAGTGCCTCCTTCAGTTTCTGTCCCATGCTTTGTCTCCATATTTGCTCCCTTTAGTATTTTGTTACCCCTTCTAAGAAGGACCGAAGCACCCACACTTCGGTCTTCCTTCTTCATGAGCTTCATGTGTTCTGTGAGTTGCCTCTTGGGTATTGCGAGCTTTTGGGCTAATATCCAATTATCAGTGAGTGAATATCATGTGTGTTCTTTTGTGATTGGGTTACTTCACTCAGGATGATATTTTCTAGTTCCATCCATTTGCCTAAGAATTTCTTGAATTCATTGTTTTTAATAGCTGAGTAATACTCCATTGTGTAAATGTACTACATTTTTTTTTATCCATTCCTCTGTTGAAGGACATCTGGGTTCTTTCCAGCTTCTGGCTATTATAAATAAGGCTGCTATGAACATAGTGGAGCATGTCCTTGTTATATGTTGGAGCGTCTTCTGGGTATACCGCCAGGAGTGGTATAGCTGGGTCTTCAGGTAATGCTGTGTCCAATTTTCTGAGAAACTGTGGAGCTGATAGCTTGCTAGTGGGCATGCATATGGGTTCTCTTGGGCGGAGTTGTGGTTCCCTCGGGTCTGCCACCACAGTCTGCTAGAACCCCAGCTCTGGGCAGCAGAATCGTGGGATTTTGACTGAGTTCACTCCATGCAGCACTGGCAGATGCTGCAGGGATTTGCCAGGGCATGAGGAGATCTCAGTCCGAATTCCTGGGGAGACAATGCTTTTGAGTGGTTGTCTCACTTTTGAGTGGTTGTCTCTTGGCCGAGGCAGCCTGACTCTGGAGACCAGTGGTCTGTCCTTGGGCTCCCAGACGCTGCTGGGGGCCATGAAAGAACAGAGATGTGGGGGGCATACAGGGCTGGCCTGCAGCCAAGAGAAACAAGGGGGGAAGCCTCGACAGTGCTCCGTGGGAAAGAGACTTTGTTACTGTACACACTTGGTTGGATTATCGCTGACTCAGCACTTGTTTGGGTCGCTGGGTTGGCTAGCTTGCTTGAGTTGACAGGGCTCCATGGTGGGAACACAGAGAGGTCTTCTGGCAGGAGATTAGGCAGCAGTGGCAATGGCTCATTAAAGGCCTTCTCCACAGTTTCCCATGGCTGGGGCCCCAAAGACATGAGGAAGTGCATGATTTTACAAGCTTTATTGTCATGGCAGATGGTAGATGAATCTGGCTGCACCCCCCCCCCACCACCCCATAGGTCAGGGCTGGCCTGACTTAAATAGAGAGGGAGGAGGGTCTGGGAAGGAATAGTTAATTGGCTACGCCCTCTGGCCTTCAGGTATCTCATTAGTATGTAGATCTCTCAAGGATATGAGGCCTGTAGTCACTCCCTCTCCCTGTGCTGAGTGACACAAACCTCTCTTTGGGAGGGTTGTGGAAGAACCAGGAACAAAGCCAAACACCTTCTGTTAGGGTCCGGGGTTTGAGGCCTGTGCCCAACCAGGTGCCCAGCTGCTTCCCACAGCCCACCGCCCCACAAGAAACCACCAGACTGATTTCTAGAGTGGTTGTACCAGCTTGCAATCCCACCAACAATGGAGAAGTGTTCCTCTTTCTCCACATCCTCGCCAGCATCTGCTATCACCTGAGTTTTTGATCTTAGCCATTCTGACTGGTGTCAGGTAGAATGTCAGGGTTGTTTTGATTTGCATTTCTCTGATGACTAAGGATGTTGAACATTTCTTTAGGTGTTTCTCAGTCATTCGAGTTTCCTCAGTTGATAATTCTTTGTTTAGCTCTGTACCCCATCTTTTAATAGGGTTATTTGGTTGCCTGGAGTCTAATTTCTTGAATTCTTTGTATATATTGGATATTAGCTATCAGATGTAGGATTGGTAAAGATCTTTTCCCAATCTGTTGGTTGCCGTTTTGTCCTATTGATAGTGTCCTTTGCCTTACATAAGCTTTGCAATTTTATGAGGTCCCATTTGTCAATTCTTGATCTTAGAGCATAAGCCATTGGTGTTCTGTTCAGGAACTTTTCCCCTTGTGCCCAAGTATTTGATTGTCTTCCCAACCTCTTCTATGAGTTTCAGTGTATCTGCTTTTATGTGAGGGTCCTTTATCCACTTGGACTTGAGCTTTTTACAAGGAGATAAGAGTAGATTGATTTACGTTCTTCTACGTTCTGACCTCCAGTTGAACCAGCATCATTTGTTGAAAATGCTGTCCTTTTTTCACTGGACAGTTTTAGCTCCTTTGTCAAAGATCAAGTGACCATAGGTGTGTGGGTTCATTTCTGGGTCTTCAATTCTATCCCATTTATCTTTGTGTCTGTCTCTGTACCAATATCATGCAGTTTTTATCACCACTGCTCTGTAGTACCGCTTGAGGTCGGGGATGGCGATTTCCCCAGAAGTTCTTTTATTGTTGAGAATAGTTTTTGCTATCCTGGGTTTTTTGTTATTCCAAATGAATTTGCAAATTGCTCTTTCTATCTCTATGAAGAATTGAGTTGGAATTTTAATGAGGACTCCATTGAGTCTGTAAATTTCTTTTGGCAAGATGGCCACTTTTACTATATTAATCCTTCCAATCCATGAGCATGGGAGATCTTTCCATCTTCTGAGATCTTCAATTTCTTTGTTCAGAGACTTGAAGTTCTTGTCACACGGATCTTTCATTTGCTTGGTTAGGTTCACATCAAGGTATTTTATATTATTTGTGACTATTGTGAATGGTATCATTTCCCTAATTTCTTTCTCAGCCTGTTTATACTTTGAGAAGAGGAAAGCTACTGATTTGTTTGAGTTGATTGTATATCCAGTCACTTTGCTGAAGTTGTTTATCAGGTTTAGAAGTTCTCTGGTGGAAGTTTTGTGGTTACTTAAGTATACTATCATATCATCTGCAAATAGTGAAATTTTGACTTCTTCCTTTCCTATTTGTATCTCTTTGACTTCCTTTTGTTGTCTAATTGCTCTGGCTAGGACTTCCAGTACTATATTGAATAGATAGGGAGAGAGTGAGCAGCCTTGTCTAGTCCCTGATTTCAGTGGGGTTGTGTCAAGTTTCTCTTCATTTAGTCTGATGTTGGCTACTAGCTTGCTGTATATTGCTTTTACTATGTTTAGATATGGGCCTTGAATTATTGATCTTTCCAAAAGTTTTACCATGAAGGGATGTTGAATTTTGTCAGATGTTTTCTCAGCATCTAGTGAGATGATCATGTGTTTTTTCCCTTTGAGTTTGTTTATATAGTGGATTACTTAATGGATTTCTGAATACTGAACCATCCTTGCATTTCTGGGATAGAGCCTACTTGATCATGATGGATGATTGTTTTGATGTATTTTTGGATTCTGTTTGCTAGAATTTTATTGAGTATTTTTTGCATAGATATTCGTAAGGTAGATTGGTCTGAAGTTTCTTTGTTGTATCTTTATGTGGTTTAGGTATGAGCATAATTGTGGCTTTAGAGAACGAACTGGGTAGTGTTCCTTCTGTTTCTATTTTGTGGAATAGTTTGAAGAGAATTGGTATTAGGTCTTCCTTGAAGGTCTAATAGAATTCTGCACTAAAACCATCTGGTCGTGGTTTTTTTTTTGTTTTTTTTTTTTATGTTTTTGTTTTTTGTTTTTGGTGGGGAGACTGTTAATGACTGCTGCTATTTCTTTAGGGGTTATGGGACTGTTTAGATGGTTTATCTGCTCCTGATTGAACTTTGGTACCTGGTATCTGTCTAGAAAATTGTTCACTTCTTCCAGATTTTCCAGTTTTGTTGAGTACAGGCTATTGTAATAGAATCTGATGATTTTTTTTGAATTTCCTCAGTTTATGTTATTATGTCTCCCTTTTCAGTTCTGATTTTATTAATTTGGATACTGTCTCTGTACCCTCTGGTTAGTCTGGCTAAGGGTTTATCTATCTTGTTGATTTTCTCAAAGAACCAGCCCCTGGTTTTGTTGATACTTTATATAGTTCTTTCAATTTCTACTTGGTTGCTTTCAGCCCTGAGTTTGATTATTTCCTGCCTTCTACTCCTTTTGGGTGTATTTGCTTCTTTTTGTTCTAGAGCCTTCAAGTGTGCTGTCAAGTTGTTAGTGTATGCTCTCTCCAGATTCTTTTTGTAGGCACTTAGAGCTATGAGTTTTCCTCTTAACACTACTTTCATGGAGTCCCACAAGTTTTGGTTGGATGTGTCCTCATTTTCATTAAATTCTAAAAAGTCTTTAATTTCTTTATTTCTTTCTTGACCAAGTCATCATTGCATAAAGTGTTGTTCAGTTTCCATGTGTATGTGGCCTTGTCATTGTTTTTGTTATTATTGAAGATCAGTCTTTGTCCGTAGTGATTTGTTAGGATGCAAGGGATTATTTCAGTCTTTTTGTATTTGTTAAGGCCTGTTTTGTAACCAATTTTATGGTCTGTTTTGGAAAAGGTACCATGAGGTGCTGAGAAAAAGGTATATTCTTTTGCTTTAGGGTGAAATGTTCTATAGATGTCTCTTAAATCCATTTGCTTCATAACTTCTGTTAGTTTCACTGTGTCTCTGTTTAGTTTCTGTTTCCATGATCTGTCCATTGATGAAAGTGGGATGCTGAAGTACCCCACTATTATTGTGTGAGGTGCAATGTGTGCTTTGAGCTTTAGTAAGGTTTCTTTTATGAATGTGGGTATCCTTGCATTTGGAGCATAGATGTTCAGAATAGAGAGTTTGTCTTGGTAGATTTTTCCTTTGATGAAGTATGAAGTGTCCTTCCTTTTCTTTTTTGATAACTTTTGGTTGAAAGTCAATTTTATTCAATATTAGAATGGCTCTCCCAGCTTGTTTCTTAGGACCATTTGCTTGGAAAATTGTTTTCCAGCCTTTTACTCTGAGGTAGTGTCTGTGTTTGTCACTGAGGTTCGATTCCTGTATGCAGCAAAATTCTGGGTCATGTTTATGTATCCAGTCTGTTACTGTATGTCTTTTTATTGGAGAATTGAGCCCATTGATGTTAAGAGATATTAAGGAAAAATGATTGTTGCTTCCTGTTATTTTTGTTATTAGAGGTGGGATTATGTTTGTGTAACTATCTTCTTTTGGGTTTCTTGGAAGAGTACTTCCTTGCTTTTTCTAGGTTGTAGTTTCCCTCCTTGTGTTGGGGTTTTCCATCAATTAGCCTTTGAAGTGCTAGATTTGTGGGAAGATACTCTGTAAATTTAGTTTTGTCATGGAATATCTTGCTTTCACCATCTATAGTGATTGAGAGCTTTGCTGGGTATAGTAATCTGGGCTGGCATTTGTGTTCTCTTAGGGTCTGTATGATGTCAGTCCAGGCTCTTCTGGCTTTTATAGTCTTTGGTGAGAAGTCTGGTGTAATTCTTATAGGTCTGCCTTTATATGTTACTTTACCTTTTTCCCTTACTGCTTTTATTTTTTTCTTTTCTTTTGGGCATTTGATGTTTTGATTATTATGTGACGAGAGGAATTTCTTATCTGGTCTAGTCTATTTGGAGTTCTGTAGGCTTCTTGTATGCTCATGGGCATCTTGTTCTTTAGGTTAGAGAAGTTTTCCTCTATAATTTTTTTGAAGATATTTCCTGGGCCTTTAAGTTGGGAATCTTCACTCTCATCTATACCTACTATCCTTAGTTTTGTTCTTCTCGTTGTGTCCTGGATTTCCTGGATGTTTTGGGTTAGGAGTTTTTTGAATTTTGCATTTTCTTTGACAGTTGTGTCAATGTTTTCTATGGTATCTTCTGCACATGAGATTCTCTCTTCTATCTCTTGTATTCTGTTGGTGATTCTTGCGTCTATGACTCCTGATCTCTTTCCATGTTTTCTATCTCCAGGGTAGTCTCCCTTTGAGATTTCTTTATTGTTTCTACTTCCATTTTAAGATCCTGGATGGTTTTGTTTAATTCCTTCACCTGTTTTGTTGTATTTTTTTTTTGCAATTCATTAAGAGATTTTTGTGTTTCCTCTTTAAGGGCTTCTACCTGTTTACCTGTGTTCTCCTGTATTTCTTTAAGGGAGTTATTTATGTCCTCCTTAATGTTCTCTATCATCATCATGAGAAGTGATTTTAATTCTGAATCCTGTTTTTCTGGTGTGATAGGGTGTCCAGGACTTGCTATGGTGGGAGAACTGGGTTCTGATGATGCTGGGTAACTTTGGTTTCTGTTCCTTATGCTCTTGTGCTTGCCTTTCCCCATGTGGTTAACTCTAGTGCTCTCTGCACTCACTGTCTCTGGCTGGAGCCTGTCTTTTCAGTTATCTTGCTTGTGTCAGAACTCCTTAGAGTCCAGATGTCCTGGTAATCCTATGATCCTGAGCTTCTGGGCAGAAGAACTCCTGGGACTCAGGCTGCCTCTGGGATCCTGAAATCCTGGTGCTTTGGGTGCAGTGATTCCTCTAGGATGGCTCAGGATTTGGTGTCTTCACAGGAACAGACCAGCTAGGTGTCTGTCCCAGCCAAAAGGACCAAGTGAGGGCCAAATACTCTTCTTAATTCTCATGGTAATAGTGTCTGTGATATAGTCTATTATCTTCATTAAATAGATATAGAATTGGCCTTGAAAAAGCTGAAAGCTTTAACTGAGTTCAGTCAACCACATCAGCATATCCACTGGTGTTGAAGAATAATAGTAATGACAATATTGTGAAGTAATAGAAAAAGATAATTGAAAATGAGCACAGCCTAAATTTCTAATCCAGTTCCTACTCCACAGTGTCCCTAAGGTCCCTAGAGCCAAAAAGTCCCAAAGTAGCCAGACATCTGCCTAATAGTTTCCCATTATTTTCTCTCTTAGCAGCTAATTCTGCAGGCTTATTATGGCTCCAGGCTCAGAGCCAGCTACAGCCCTGTGAATACAAGGCTATGGGTAGGGGAGTAAGAAGTGTCTTCCCCCTACCCCCACTCTCTATGTAAAATACATACTACAGATTGATGAAATTTAGCCCAAGAGCCTGGGAGGCTAGTTCAGTCTTATGGAGAATATCAAAGGCTAAATTATTTACTTTCTAAGAGTAAATAGATAGCGACAGAAGAGGCTGGGCAGATGGCTCAGTTGGTAAAGTGCTTGCCAAGCAACCATGAGAATATACACCCACACAACAAAGTCAGGTATGGCATTGTGTATGTGTGATTCAGGTACAGTGGAGGTAGATACAGGTGAATTTCTGGGTCTCACAAGCTAGCTGGACTAGCTGAGTCTTCAAGTTCCACATCAGTGAGAAAGACTTTGTCTCAATAATTGAAGAATGATAACTGAGGTTGACCTTTGGCTTTTGCACATATATGTGCACATATACACGCATGTCCACATGCACACTTGGACATGCTCTTTTATATGTACACAGAAACAAACAACGACAAAGGAATAGCACCTCTGGGGTGAGTTCCTCTTGACTTGTGCCTGATCTTCTCAGGGATGTAGGCAGTTACAAAGTTGACTTCAAAGGGAACAAAATTGAATAGGGGATGGAATCTGGAGCTCTGTTGTGGTAAATCTCCAACCCAAATAAAACCAGTCGAAGAAAACACAACTCAATAATTACGTATGTATGCTGCATGCCTAGATTGGGCAGATTTACCATTACACTACTCTATTCCCCAGCTATGAGACCCTTATAACTTACGGGTTTTCCAAGTCACGAGTTTGTCCTTTCACCTCCTGCTTCTCTGTCTTCCTCTCCATCATTGTCCTCCTCCATTGTCTTCCTCCTCTGTCTTCCTCTCTCTCCTTCATTGTCTTGTCGTCTTCCTCATCCATTGTGTTCCTCCAGTCTCCCCTCTGCTCTCTTCCATCAACATTTATTTCTCTTACCTTCGGTCCAATCACTGGCTCCAGCCTTTATTTTACAAATTAAGATGGGCAGAAGGTTCACTAGAAATTCACCTGTGAAATGACTCATACCTCCTCTGCAGCCTTTCACAGGAAAGGGGAAATAGTATCAAAATACAAGGCTGGGGCTATCTACAACACTTCCCCCTTTCTGTCCAATTAAAAGACTCTTTCTCCCAGATATAAATTGAACACAACTATATGACCATACTGTAATTGTTAAAGTACAATATAGACCTAATACCCAGTTCATCATTTTTGTAAACTAAATAGAACCTTTGTCATCTTCAAACTAACTAAAAGACTTAGTTCTAAACCTGGCCTTCTTCTTGGCTTTAGAATGATGGTTTTAGCTGATTTAGATGATTTTCAGCTGAAAAGCATCCTCTCAAATCTGTTCTCTCAACATAAATAGCTTGGCTATGAGACTGTAAGTTTCAACCCCATCAGAAATCCAGAAAGACTGAATTAACCAAAATTATGTAAGCACAAAGCATAGCTTCTAAAACTTAACCAATATATAGAGATCATTGAATACCTGAACAGTCCCTATACTTCAAAAGGTTGGAGCATCTGATCTTCAGCCTTCTGGCCCAAGATCATCTGACAGACCTAGTAATGCAGATATATTAAGGGCTGATTATTCTGTCTTGGCTGATATAATCAGTCGACTATTCCACAAATGTGTCCTTTTCTGGACAGTAATTTGTCTGTAGATAAAAGAGGCAGTTCTTGCCTACTGGCTGTCTCACCACAACTGGAGTAACTCCAAAGATGCTCAATTTCTTCTTAGAATCCAAGACAGGGAAGCTGCCAGGAGCTGACAGGTCTCTAATAAAATGAACGTTTATACAGGAATGTTTGTAAAGTCAACTCAATGGATTTCTGACATTTTGAAAACCAACTATCCATGTAAGGCAATCTGGACTGTTGTCCATTAACTCCTCTCAGCTATTTCTAATTAACATCTAGAGAACACCCTAACAGTAAACTCAGAGCCATGAATTTGCTATAGGCCCTTAACTCACAGGCTAACCATCTCAAATCAGTTAACAAAATTAAAGAAGGACTGGATCTAAGCCTTATATTCCTAAATGTGTTATATAGACACAATGCCCATGAGATTAACAATATTAAAGCACAGGGAATTGGGGTGCTGACTCTTCATTAACTTCTTCAAGCTGAATACGGGCATTGAAATATTAGAAGAGGGGCAGGGGAAAGGTAAATTGATAAGCCTCTGATGTCTGTGTCTTCACTGCATCCAAACTGAAATTCCAGGACATCAGACATTCAAGCATGTCTGCTCAGCTTGCTTGATGAGTAGATACACCAAGGTTGTGTATTCTGTTATATACAATTCTCAAAACAAATTTTAGTATCAAGATAATTTTTGTTTGAATTCTGGAATCCATCTTCTGGTGGCTTGCCTCTGTCATGTCTAATCCATATAATTATGAAAGGTAGAAATATCTTAATCATCTCTTCTGAAAACACACAGAGAAAACCTTTTTCCCTAAACAGAATATCCTTTAGCCAATAACCAGAAAAACCTTTATCTTGACCTCTTTCCCAGAAGAAAAATATAACTGCAAAACTGAAAATCACACCCATCTTCCTTCCCTGTTTTGCCAAGCAGGAAATGAACCCAGAATTCCTGTGGGGCCCATGTTAGACAGAACCTGAGTCTCCTATGAGGCAATATAACTTTATATCATCTGAATACATCTGATTTACACTATCTTTCTGTTTGGCACTGTGTCTAGAACAGTTTTTTATTTATATCATCTATATGTTTGGCTCTGTACTCCAGAGCAACTTCCACTTATACAATATACTCTTTACTTTAGAGCCAATGACAATTTTCCCTAAGTCGATTCTTGTCAAACCATTCAAAATAACATCATATAAAGCCCAAAAGATATTTATTGTGTTTCTCATCTTTAAGTATCAAAAGGTCATATATCTTTTAAAAAATCAAATAATTACCTTGTCTGCAGCCCTCAGTTCATTGTTTCTGCCTGAAAACTACCTTGCAGGCATTCGTGTTCTAGGATCACCTCTTCCTCCCTGCAGTTTTTACAGGGCACTGATCCAGCCCAGCTGCAGGCTGAGTGCTGCTCCTGACTCTGACTGTAGCTCTCTGTCTGGAAGTCTAGGGAGGAAGCCTCTCTGCCGTTCTTTGTAGGCCCCTCAGATTCACTCATCTTTTTATGGGGGTTTTACCTCAGGTTAGTGGAGTTCTAAGCAATAAACTGGGTGCCAATTTGTTGTGGTAAAACTCCAACCCAAATAGGACCGGTCAAAGAAAACACAACTCAATAATTATGAACATATGCTACATGCCTAGATTGGGCAGATCTACCATTGTACTACTCTATTCCCCAGCTATGAGACCCTTATAACTTGCGGGGTTTCCAAGTCACACGCTTATCCTTTCACCTCCTGCTTCTCTGTCTTCCTCTCCATCGTTGTACTCCTCCATTTTCTTTCTCCAGTCCCTATTCTGCTCTCTTCCACCAAACTTTATTTCTCCACCTCCCCTTCTGCCCAACCACTGGCTCCAGCCTTTATTTTACAAATTAAGATGGGCAGAAGGTTCACTAGAAATCACCTGTGTAATGACTCACCTCCTCTGCAGCCCTTCACAGGAAAGGGGACTTAGTATCAAAATACAAGGCCAGGGCTATCCACAACAGAGCTCCAATTGCAGAAAGCAGTTACAAATCCTTGTCAATCAAAATCAGCCTGCAAAGCCTTCAGCTCTTACTTGAGATCACAGGCACCATCATACATACGCTCTATAAAATTAAAGTGCTGAGGCTAGAGGAGTTGACTCTATAGTTAAGAGGATTTGTTGCTTTTCCAGAAGACCCTAGGTCAATTCCCAGCACCCATATGGAGGCTTACAACCTTCTGTAACTTCAGTCTAGGGCCATGCGACACACTCACGAAACCTTGATGTCAGCCTCCACAGCATTGCATGCACAGGATACATGGACAGATATTGAGGCAAAACACTCATACACAGAAAATAAAAATAAACAAAATCTGTTTCTGAATATGCAGAGGCCATCTTACATGATGTTGTCCCAAGATCTGGACTGCAACTGTAAGAAACAGGTATAAAGAAAGGGGTTTCCTGATAAAGTCATATTGGGGCCCCAGCATCTTCTGCTATGTTTGCTTTCAAGTCAGAGTAAAGAGCTTAGGATGTATCCTGTGTTGGAGCTCTTGCCTAGCACTCATAAGACCCTGGCTTCGATTCCCAGCACTGTAACAAAACACAGCTGGATTGCTTAGGTTCCAATCCCTGTCTAGAGGCCTTAGCAAAAATATTTGATTTTCTCTTAATTTCCCTTTTTTGGAAAAGAGATGATAATGCTGATATTGATACAATAATTGGGGACATGATCCACACAGCACATTTAGGATGGTGCCTAGCACAAAGTCTATTTTCTTATTATTGTTCTGTTTATGCAGAATGCTCTTGTGCCAATGCTTTTAGTGATTGATCTCATGGCCATTCCTCAGACTAGCAGTGCACTGTCATAAAGACTACACCAGATGTCCCATATCTCTCACGCGGTAGAGCCCACAGAGATTTAGTGAGAGAACACAAGTATTATGCTTAGCTCTGAGGTAGAGTAGACTACTCTCTTTAATCTATCCAGCTTTGACTATTTAGCATCTCCTTTCCCAGACTGAGGCAAGGAAGCTGACTCTGGGAGTTTCTGTTTTTAAGCATCCACAAAAGCCACACCAGGGAACAGCATATACCTGGTATCTATTCTACTACCTTCTCATAGGAAGCCTTCATTACAAAGGGAATTATATAGAGGCCCTGGATACAGTAAGCTGGTTCAAATCCTGCCTCTGCTGATCACCAGATATTGGCTTCCTATCTATGAATCTCTCTCTCTCTCTCTCTCTCTCTCTCTCTCTCTCTCTCTCTCTCTCT
>NW_021604753.1:1814291-1825204 GCF_004785775.1 Grammomys surdaster | reverse complement strand
TCTCTCTCTCTCTCTCTCTCTCTCTCTCTCTCTCTCTCTCTCTCTCTGAGATTGTTTGATTGTTAATTTGCTTTATGGAGGATGGAATCTCATGACTCATGCATACACCAAGCACTCTACCACTGTACTGTGTCCTCAGTTCTTTTTTTTGTTTGTTTTTGAATATCTTAGAGCATCTTATTCAATTACTCAGAATGACACTAGACTTGTTCTAGCTAGTGGGGACTTTAAGCTTGTGATTCTGCCTCTGCTTCCTGAGTAGCTAAAGTTACAGGCCTCCTAGCCAGGTACAGCCATCACAGATGATTTTAAGCCTTTGAAGGATAATAGTGTTTATCCACGTATTAAGATAGTATTATTAGCTATAGTTTTTGGTCACAGTAGCAGAACCTGGTTGTTGGTTCTTTAAATGTAGTTTAAATGTAAGTCGGTGAACCAGAAAGATGAGGAGTGTTTTCCAGGATGGTGGGAAGCAAGGAGAACAAAGCATTTGGGCATCTCCACCAGACCTTCCCAGCACAAATACCCTGATATATTAGAACTCTCCAGGGGTTCATCAGTTAAGAACACTTGTTGCTTTTGCAGAAGATCTGGATTCTGTTACGAGTGCCTACATGGGGACGCAAAACAATCTGTAGGTTCCAGGGGAGCTGATGCCCTCTTCTGACCTCTGTAGACATCAGGCGTACATGGAATGCACATGAATGCAAGTAGAATGTTCATGTACAAAATAAAATACTAGAATAAAATGAAATAAATACACCTTAAAAAATTAAGAAATTTTCTGAGAACCAGACCCAATAGGTGATATTTCTGTACCTGTATGTGGTGGTTACTTCAATTTGCCAACTTGACACACCTGAGAGGACAACCTAGATAAGGGATTTCCTGGTCCGGAATAATCTGTAGCCATACATGTCAAAGATTTTTCCTAGTTAGTTAAGAAGAGGTGGGAAGACTCACCCTGAATATGGGCAGCACTGTTAATGAGCAGGACTCTGAATGCATAAAGCTGAATAAATCAAGTTGAGCAGCAAACAGGTTTGCATTCATTTTTTTCTGCTCCTGACTGTGCAGGTGATATGACTCTTCCAGTTACTGCTTTGACTTCCTCACAGTGATGGACTGTAAACTAGTACTAGAATTACAAAAGACTCTTTCTGATCCAAGCTGATTTTTGTTAGGGTGTGTCTTTGTTAGGGTTTTATTGCTGTGAACAGACACCATGATCAATGCAAGTCTTATAAAGGACAGCATTTAACTGGGGCTGGCTTACAGGTTCAGAGGTTCAGTTCATTATTATCAAGGTGGGAGCATGGCAGCATCCAGGCAAGAATGGTGCAGGCAGAACTGGGAGTTCTATATATTTATCTGAAGGCTGCTAGCAGATTACTGACTTCCAGCCAGCTAGGACTAGGGTATTAAAGCCCACACCCACAGCGCCATACCTACTCCAATAAGACCACACATCCTAATGGTGTCACTCCTTGTCCCAAGCATATACAAACCATCACAGGGTATTTTATCACAACAGGAGTGAAACTAGGACACTGCTATCTACATCTAGATTCATATCTGTATCTATCATCTATATCTATAACATCCATATGCATATCTGTATCCCTGTTCATATCTATATCTATATAGAAACTGGTTTATGCAATTATGGAAACCGTGGTGTTTCTTATTCTACTATTTTCAAGTCCAAGACTCTGGAGAGTTTGGTAATGAGGTTTCAGTCAGAGTCCAAGTTCCCCAAAACCACTGAAACCAATCGTGTCAGCAATAGTCCAAATGCAGGAATAAACACATAAGACACCTCAAAAGGTGCCAGGCAGAGAAAGAAAACTCTCCTTTAGCCTGCCTATTCTTTTGCTTAGGCTTCCAGCCAGATAAGGCCTTCCCTCATTAGGGAAGTCAATTTTGTTTCTCTGGTCTACCTGTTAAGACACTAACCCTGAACTCCCTTCCTGGACACACTGAGACTGAGTTTGATCAAATACTGGGACTTACAGTGGCTCAGTTAAGATGACACAGAAAAATCACATTTGACAGTGGTTTTATTAGGTGTCAACTTTGGGATAGACAAACCCAACTGGTTCCTACTGTGTAGATGTCACTTCCGTGGAGTCAGAATCTAAGGAAAGAGTCTGACCAGCTGTAGTAGGCCACACACCTGCTACTGTTGCCCTGTGGTAATGATATAAGTAGACTTGGGAGAAATGTGTAGTGCAGAACCAGAATTCCATATGTAGGTATCTATTGTTATTATTCCCCCTCCCCACGCCTTCTGTGCCTTATTATCAGTGAAGCATCCTAGAATGTCTTTGCAATACAGTTACCATGAAAACAAACTCAACACCCACCCAACAAATTTGTTTCTTCTCTGAAATCAATATCTATGATTTGGGTCTGAAACCTCAATAGCAGTCATTGTGCTCCTGTTGTAGTGCTTCCCAGTTTATAGAAGTCTTGCCTCCAAAGAAACAGTAGGCATGATTGCTGTGAAAGTAACTTTCCAGGCTGTTTTTCTCAGTACACAAAACCCTGTCCTTCCAGATCTTCTCCCTAACTAATCCACCATAGGGATCTAGCAAGGTTCTTGTCAGGGAGGAAGAGAGATCAAGTGTGGGCCTGGAAGGGGCAAGAACTGTTGGAGGAGGAGCCTGTTCTTTATGATTCCTAAGAGCAATAGAATCCCACCCAGAATGACAGACACTGTGTGTTTGTTTATACCTTAAAGTTGTGCCCAGACACTTATTTTTTATCTAAATTCACCTTTCTCATGACAATGCCATGTTCACATCTTGACTTTGAACAAGTAATAGGAAGACTTCCACTTTTGGAGCGTCTGAAGGAAGAGAGCACTTGTCCCTTCTCCTCCCCTAATATACATTTTCCCCATTCTTCGTGCTCTCAATCCACCAGGGCTTTGAGGAGGTGACTCTCAGCATCATCTCCCTGAACATCTTGAGTGGTTTGAATACGCTCACGGGAAATAGCACTATTAGGAGGTATGGCCTTGTTAGAGGAAGTGTGTTACTGTGTGGCAGGCTTTGTGGTCCTATGCTAAGGCTCTACCCTGTGCAGAAGAGACTTTCCTCCTAAGTGCCTGTGAGATAGTCTGATCCTGGCTTCTTTTTGATGTGATACTGGCTTCCTTTTGATGAAGATATAAAACTCTTGGCTCCTCCAGCACCATGTCTGCCTGTACCACTGCCATGCTTTCTGCCATGATGATAATGAACTGAACCTATGAAAGTGTAAGCCAGCCCCAATTAAATGTTGTCCTTTATGAGAGTTGCCTTGATCATGGTGTCTGTTCACAGCAACGGAAACTCTAACTAAGACAGCTCCTGAGGAGTAATCCTCAGCATCACTTCCCCAAGCTCCTGTACATGCTGTACATGCTTAAGAGTAAATTAGATTAGACGAGAAAGAGAAGGAAAAGATCCGGTTCCTCTGCTGTGCTCTCCCTAATAGCATAATGGTGCCTTCCACAGCCCTCCATACTCCTCAAGACATTTGGTGTCACACCCCAGAAATTACTAAGAGGCAAGCTCTCCCCTCCCCTCGCACTAGGCTGTTAAATTTCTGCCATAGATTGCATTGTTGATGCTATTTCATCATCCTTTGATTCAGTCCCACGTTTTTTCTTATTTTTTTTATTTTCTTCTAGTAGAAGAGTACAAAACAATACCCTGCTCCCTAACTTATGTTTATGCTATGATTCTTTAGTCAATAGAATTCTACCTGTTGTACTGTGCCATCTCCAAGGCATCATCGTCCAAGGCCTGTGATTCATTCTTTATTTACCTTCTTGTTTGTTTTTTGTGTCAGGAAAATTATATGCCTGGGACATTGATTTAGATAAAACCCACATGGAACAGAGTAGAGCAGAGCCATGTCTTCCATCCCTAGACAACTCTTGGACTTAGACTGAATCAGTGTTAAATGGTTCATGCTGTTGAGAAGCTGGTGGGATGTTTGTTACACAGCAGAAGTAAAAATACATACTTGGCTTTAAAAAAGTTTTGAACCATGATCTTTTTATGGCTGTATTATTTTCTTTTCTTAGTGCTGTGATCAAATGACTGATAAGAAATAATTTAAGTCAGGAATGGTTTATTCTAGCTTATGGTTTCAGGGAATGCTGTTTGCCATAAGGAAGAGGTATCATAACAAGAGTAAGAGACCAGTTGTCCATAATGCACCTGCAGTCAAGAAGCAGAGAGTGGACAGGACAGGACTCAGACCAGGCTATAACACTCCAAGGCTTTCCCCAGTGACCCACTGGCTCCAATGAGGCTCCAACTAAGTGTTCTCACAATCCTCACAGTGTTCAATCACATGAATCTGTTAGGGATATTTCATATTCAGATGGCAGCCTGACCTTGATCAGGCCTGTTTTATTTGATTTTCTCATGAAAGAACTGAACAAGATGATTGACAAGTTACCTTGAGCTCTGAACTGAGGCAATTCTCAACAACTATAATAATCCTCTTTGTGAACCATTACCAAGTATCTATGCAGCATCTTACAGTGATGGATGATGTGTCAGGTGAGTCAGCCAAGTCATATTCATCTCTGCAACACAAGTGTACCTCTTGCTTCTGGACATAGTAAAAGCTCCTAGCTACCATTTGTTGCAGAAGTGATTAAATTGCTGAGGGGACCATCCATAAACACATTCAGATAATCAGCAAGATTTTCCTTCCACAGAGACAATTGGCTCAGTTAAGTACATGTGTGAACTGCTCATTGTGTGATGATGACTTAATTGGTAGAGATTTCAAAAATTTAACCAACTTATGGTATGTTTCTTTTGTATGTGTATGACATAAATATATTGGGAGGTTAGAGAGAAATGTTGGATGTCCCCCTCTCTTTGCAATATATTTCATCTAGATAGGGTCCTTCACTGGACCCAAAACCTTGCCAGGTTAGCTAGACTGGCTCTGGGATCTACCTGACACTGCCCACTAGCCCAGGGGTCACAGGCATATACTAACATGCTTGATCTTTTCACACGGATGCTGGAAACTTGAACCCAGATCCTCATGCTTGCACAGCCAGCACCTTTGCCTGCTGAGCTGTCTCCCCAACCCAAGGAAATCTTGAATGTATACAATGTGTCAAAGTATCACTGAACTTTTATTTCCCTGGCCACTGACCCCTTGAATGTATACAGTATGTTAAAGTATCACTGAATTTTTATTTACTTATCTATTTTGTTAGCCAACAATGTAAAGGCAATACATGCAAAATACTTTTAAAAGTTACTTGTAAGTCCCTTCTCTGTTACAGGTTCTTGAGCCTCTCCCTGCAGAAGCTTAGTGACTGTTTGCCTGTCATCTTTTTTCCCCCATTCTGTTCCATGTATTAACTTATGGAACACACTTCTATATTCCTTCATATTTCGCTTGGCTCACTTAATACCCAGGAAGTTGCACCACATTTAGTGTACATAGCTCTTTCTTGATATTCTAATGGCTATAAAATATACTTTCTTTCACTGTAATATTTGATTCATTAGTTTGTTTTCTTTTATTAAATTAATTGTTTGGCAATTTCAGGCAAATATATAATGTATTCAGCTTACATCCATCCCCACAGCCTCTCTAGTCTCTTCCCCACCCTCCTCATCCTGTGTTCTTCCTTAAAATATTCCCTTTCACTTAAATGTCTATTGTTTTTGTTTTGTTTCTTATATAGTAAAACTAACCAGGGCCATCCATGTTGGCAAGGGTGTAGAGTCACCTTCTGGTGTGTGGGGGCTCACCAGGGGATACATTACTGAAAGAATGACTTTTTCCAGCGTCCATCCAGGGTAATAGCAAACCCATGAGCCCTTCCCACATCCATGACAACATTGACAGGTGTAGATTTGTAGAGGCCCAATGCAGGCAGCCGCAGGTGTGAGTTCATGATTGTTATGGCAATGTCATCCCCCAAAACTCCAGTTCAATAAATCTAGTCCCAGCCTATCTCAGAGCTCAGCCTAGTGAGATGACCACAGGCACCAACCTATCCATAATTGTAAAGAGACAGAGTTAACCACAGGAGTAGGTGGTTTTGTAAAAGACCACAGTATAAAAAAGCACCAGGTAAGTGGTGGGTATCACACTTAGTGCCATACATGTAGCAAGAGGAAGAGGGGGGAAGGAAGAGGCATTGACAGAGTGCTGGCTCTTTGGACTATTTATTTAGAGTCCTGTAGGGTTTCTGAGGGTTAACTGAGAATGGAAAACACTGAAGACTGGAAATAGAATTGTGAACATCTGCTGGGAAATGGGAAATTTCACCTTAATAGAATTTTTTTTCAAAACATTTTAACTTTTCTCAAAAAAAGAGCTATTTCCCCAAACTCATCTGCTTCCTCCTATGTTCTCACGTCTTTAAATACACCAAACACGATAATTTTATGAGCAAATCACATTATACAGAATACATTTTTGAGTTTCAAAGCTTAAGCGTCGTAGTGTTATTTTTTAAAAAACAGAGGGCTGCATACATTCCAATTCCCACATAGCTGCTTTGCTTGCTTGCCTGCATCATGGGACATTTCCTCTTAGTTTCAACAGTTTAGAAAACTTGGCATCTATAATAGAAATTTCTCTTTCGAGATGACCTCTTCTTTTCTGGGCATGACCTAGACAGTGTAGATTCAATCTACACTGTTTGCAGTAAGATTTTTTTCAGTGAACCTTTGCTTTGCCCTCTGGAAAGCAGAAACTTTAAGAATACTTATCCCATGTTGAGATGATTACATGGTGAGAACTACAGATCTGACACCTTGATCTGCATGTATAAAGTAGATGTTTCTGTCCCAATACCCTTCAGAAAATGCCTTCTGTCAATCTTGGACAAGGATCTCTTACTAATCAGGTCAGAGAGGAAATTAAATAGTGGTTCTTAGGAGAGTATCAGGAGAGATGATGCTTGGAAGTAGTCAAAGAAAAAAAAAGATAATATTGGGTAGAAAACAACAGAAAGGCCTTCTCTAGGTAGGTGACAGACAGGGTTTGGGAAGAGGTAAGATAGAGTTTTGTTCCTCCTCTGCCCCTGGGCACTGGGATTATGACACGTGCATGCTGCTTACCTGTTTTATGCTGGAGGTTGAACCCAGCGCTTCTTAAATGCTAGGCAAGCATCCAACCAGTTGAGCTAAATCTCTAGCCTAAGGAACCATTTATTTTAATTGGTCTGAAATGGAGAGGATTTCTCAGGTGTTAGACCTTCAGTGATAAACCCAGGAAGATCTTGACAAAGGAAAACAAGTGGGTTGCTCAATGTTTTCATCTTTGGAAAGTCATATTGAACCTTCCTGATGCCCATAAAGAATAGGTGGGCTGGTCAGCCACTTGCAGAGAAACCTACATTTCTTTCTGGAGAAATATTGAATAAACAAGCAAGAGAGTGAAAGAAATCACAACAAGGAAATTATTCAACTACTCTAACTAGCCAAGCCATTTCTCAGCTGGTCTCGAAGAGTCATGCATTCCCATAGGAGCTCCAAATATGACTTAAAGGGATTTTTATGGGATAAAACGATGGATCATCACTTAAGTGCATTTTTCTCTCTTGCAGAAGATGGGGCTTCATTTTCCAGCACCCACATGTAGTTTACAGCTTTCTGTAACTTCAGTCCCAGGAGATCTTTTAGCCTCCATGACTATCAGGCATGCACACAGTAAATACACTTACATGTAGGCAAAACACACTTAAAAGAATAATAAATAGATTTTTTTTAAAAAAATGTACATTTGATAACCCAAACAAGGATAAAGATCTCTCCTTCAAAGCATCAAGGGAGATTCATTGCTCAGATGAACCTCTGCTGCCTCCTCAGAGACACCAGAGCAGCTGAGCACTCCCTCCGAGAGAGAGAAGCAACTGGGGTATAAAAGAAATTTCACAGGGTATAATCCACAAGAGCTGTCCAGAACCTCATTTGGGAGGATAATAAAAGATGTCATGAATGACTAGGAATTTACCTCTGAGCATCCACATGTTCTGTCCCAATCCTCAGAAGCAAAAATGGGATGGTAGCAGTAGTATGTCAGAGTTCTTTAATGGCTCTGTTTGATGAAACAATTTCTGCTTTACACTGCTTGTTAAAACTCCACAAGCTTTCCCTTCTGGCCTGTGCCTTCCACCAGGGCAGAGCCCCTCTGAAGACTCCACAGTCTGAAGGTTTCCCAGGAGATTTGCTGCACCCAGAACAACAGACCCCACAGTGTGAAGGTCTCCCAGATCTGCTACACCCGGGCAAGGAACTGCCCAAATGACCTCAGCAGCAGGAGCCCAGCAGATGCAGGATCCCTCCCCTCACTTGATCTCCACGGGGCTGATCATCAGTGAGTCTATCCCTCTGAAGACCCTACTTTGAAGGCCTCCCAGAAGATATGCTGTACCCAGGGCAACAGACAGGAGCCTAGCATGGCTGTCCTCTGAGAAGCCCAACAAGCAGCTGACAGAGACAGATGTAAACACTTACATCCAACCATTGGACTGAAATTGGGAACCCCTGTGGTTGAGTTAGAGAAAGGCTGGCAGAAGCTGAGGAGGAGGGAAACCCCATAGGAAGACCAACAGTCTCAACTAGCTCAGATCCTTGAGATCTCTCAGATACTGAGCCACCAACCAGGTAGCATATAGGAGCTGGTCCCAGGCCCCCAACACATATATAGCAGAGGACTGCCTGGTCTAGACTCAGTGGGAGAAGATGCACCTAACCCTCCCAGAGAGACTTGAGGCTCCAGGGAGTTGGGATGCCTGGTAGAGGGGGGGACACCCTCTTGGAGACTAGGGAGGAGGAGGAATGGGATGAGGAACTGTGGGAGGGGGGACCAGGAGTAAGGCAACAGCTGGACTGTAAAAAATAAAAGTAGTAATGATAATAATAATAATAAATAGTAGTAGTAGTAATAAAAACTTCACAAGCTTGTAGCAAAGACTTATAAAGGCCTTGCTTCTCAGTAAAGATCATCTGGGTCATATCAGGTAGATGCACTTTGTGAAGATCCGATGACTTGTGTTTCTTTCCATGATCCCACAGGCAGTAGGTGAGAGGTGTCTCTCAAGAGCTGTCTTCCACACAAGCACCATGGCATGTACAGATCTGTGCACACACGAACATGTACACACACAGACACAGACAGGCACACATGTGTATACACACATGTGCATACACACACATGCACGCGCACACACACACACAAATAAAAATGAAGAATGAAGATGTTCATCTTGTCTAGCTCCCAACTTTTCCCAGCATTAGGACAGTCACAGAAGCCACAGAGACAAAGTTTCTCACTGTACTCCATGTCTTCACACACATCTTCCACCTGATTTCCACCAGTTACACTCACATGTTGAGTTTGTAGACTGGAAACAATTTGGCCTTCTGTGAATCACAAAGCCAAGGCCACCTCATTTCAGAGCTAGAACAGTTCCCATCCTTACCAATGACAATCAGTCATTACTTTTAAGTTAGATTTTAATCAATTGATTGATTTTGTGTATATGTGTATGTATGTTTATGTGTGTAGGCAAGCTCACACCAGAGTGTATATGTGGGTGTCATAAGACAATTTGAGCAAATTGGCTCTCTCCTTTCACCATGTGGGTCCCAGGAATCAAACTCAGATATTTAGACTTATCAGCAAGCCACTTTACTCATTGAACTCTCTCGACGGTCCTCCAGAAAATCAACAGATTGTGCTTGCTTTCCTCATCTTGACACTGTCCATGTTTCTGCTATTCCTGAGGAGCATACCCTCCTGGCAGCCATTGGTTCAGCTGTCAGAACTCTGAGCCCGTGTTGGTCAGTGGCCAGACCTTATGGACACCTGTAGCAAGTAATAGGAAGAAGCTTATCTCACCTGACTTGGAGTCTGGGCCCTGTTAAGGGAGGGGTCCTCTCCAGGTTTTGCTGTTGGGCCAGTAAGAAGTGCACATTTTTGGCTGTCCTGAGGCATATACAGGTAGAAAGAGGCCCCACTGGTCATTGAAATAAACAGCTTAATTATTGCAGAGTGGTTATCATGGAGCTTCCCACATGGGACACACTCTTTCATCCTGGAAGAAGACATTGCACATCCATCCTCATGCCAGGAAGCTAAGTGTCCCAGAGGCCATGTCAACCTCTCAATCTAGGACTCTTCATTACAGCCTCTACAGAAAGCTCATCTGGCAGGAGCTGGAGATGGGACTATCTAAAGCTGGTTGGCTTGGCTGAGGGCCAGTCTAGACTTTCATCATGACCCCTTTTCTTTGAGCCATCAGTGGATGCTATATAATATGCCACCTCAAGTACAACTCTGCTCATCCTACTATATTAAAAAAATTCATACACGTATACAAAAATATGGAGGCATTTGCACACACACGCATGCACATGTATTTACACATATACACATTGGTGTGCATGCTCATATGTCCACAGATGCACACAAATGCATACACATGTCCATAGATGCATGTGCGTGCACGTGCGCATGCAGACACACACACACACACACACATGTCCCCATCTCAAATGACAACTACACAGCAAACAAGAAAAGAACGTTTTACAGATCTGCAGATAAGAACTTAAATATACATTTTTGAGGGAGAAAATATTAGGTTTTGGAAACAACTGACATCTAGGGTAAGCTCTAGCTTGGTTATATGTATACAAGCGCAGTATAGGAATATTCCTCACCTACAGGAGCTGACATCATAATGTCGCTAAAAAAATTAAAGGAGAGCTAAGCATGTCTGTGATACTACAGTAAAGAGGTAGGAAGAAGAGAAACTTGGTTACATACATGCAGAACCTTTGTTGAAAGAAAGAAGAAAGAAAAAGAAAGGGAGATAAAAAACAAAGGAAGGAAGGAAGGAAGGAAGGAAGGAAGGAAGGAAG
>NW_021604753.1:1803793-1814191 GCF_004785775.1 Grammomys surdaster | reverse complement strand
GGGAGGAAGGAAGGAAGGAAGGAAGGAAGGAAGGAAGGAAGGAAGAGAGGAAGGAAGGAAAGAAGGAAGGAGACAGGTAGGCCTGCTGCTCAGCGTGGCTGCCATGGTGCCAGACTGAAGATGGAAGGCACCTTCTAAAATGCAGTTAGTAAGGATACATTATAACCATGCCTAAAGGCTGCACCTTTCTTCTAGTCTTTGTATCTAATTACACAAATCATTACAGATGTTTGAAAATAACAAAGACTTTAATGAGCTGATTCCAGCTATTCAGAAAAGATGGGTGAGAGGGTCATTTTCCTTTACAGTGAGAGCAAGCCACAGCACAGGCATTTGAATGATTAGCTGATGGCAAAGAAGCCATGCACTGGACTTCAGCTGCATCCTGACCATTAGCATAATGTTGCAACAATTCTAGAAATATTGCATGTGAGAGGAGTAAATCTATGTACTAAACACAGACTAACTATGGTATGTGGGTTGTCATTTTCCATTCTGAGCCCAAGCAGACATTACTAAACAATCGTAGAAGTCTTTGTCACTGCATTTGAACTCAGAATCTTACCTCAAAGCCTGTTATTATCACACACCCACAGCTAGCCTTCACATTTAAAAATGATTGCTATTTCAAACTCAGAAAAATAAGAATATAGAGCTTGAGAGATGATCTCTGGAGGGGCAAAGATGAGGGCTATCACCCACTCATGAAATAGAGCTAAAAATTGAAGGAAAAGTGATGTTTAAGGATCCAAGTATAGTCATTGGAGGAAAAATAAGAGATCGAGAAATTATGAATGAGACTTAGAATTAGTACTAATGGCAAGGATGGATCAAGAACATTTATGCCGGGCAGTGGTGGCGCACGCCTTTAATCCCAGCACTTGGGAGGCAGAGACAGGCGGATTTCTGAGTTCCAGGCCAGCCTGGTCTACAGAGTGAGTTTCAGGACAGCCAGGGCTACACAGAGAAACACTGTCTCAAAAAACCAAAACCAAACCAAAACAAAACACCAAAAAACAAAAAACAAACAAAACAAAAACAAAAAAACAAAAAAAACCAAGAACATGTCTTTAGAACATAAAAACAAGGTAAAGCTTACCAGGGTCTGAGGAATCTGAGGACTGGTTTATAAATGATATCAAAGACTTCAATACAAACTCTGAGAGGTATCCAAACTGACACTACCAAAGATGACTCTTGCCTCCAGGATTTGGAGTTGTTTGTAGCAATTGGTCTGTGAAAAGTTCAGAGTTCACCTGGATCTCCAAGTTGCTGATGCTCTCTCCCTAAGCCCCTGGGTAGGGGTCATTCACGTGCACGACTCCTGATATGGACATACCTGGGCCATAACCTGGCCCTATGTCTCCTGAGTTCTGTCATTTTTAAAACTATATTACTGCTAGTGAGGTACAGCAAATCTAAGCATATATGAGGAACTAGATTCTCGTGGCAGGTTGCAGTGATGGTTCTAGGGAGAAAGACCACCTACGGCCACCCAGAAAGCACCAGGCTCAAAATAGAGGCAGTAAATTGTGGTAGCTTTCACTATGGGTGAAATCCTTATTGTGGTATTTATGGGGAGATTAGCCATCTTAGGAAAGGCTCTGTTGACAAGTACTGCATGTTCTAGGCACACTGAGCCTGACTCTCAGCCTAGATGCTCTGAGCTAGAAGTTACATCTGATTGGACCATGGAGTCTGGCTGTTACTCGTCCATTGGTTAGTCAATGACCGCTGAAATCTTCCGACTTAAAAAAGAAGGTGGCCAAAAAACATATTGGCTACTAGCATAGCCAATTAGATTGACTTTCTCTTAAAATAGGACTCATTAGGACAGAGGGTTTGTAATGAAGTCAAGAGGTAAAAGATGTCAGGGAGAAAGCTGGAAAGAGAAGACAGATGAAGTATGTTTGTAGAACCACCTTTGAGTTCTGGTTATCCTCCTAGCCCCCATGCACCAAGATTTGCTTTCTGTACCAGCTCTCTGCATCCTTTTACCACACACAGCAGAAAAACATATTCATCTATAGGTTTTTAAGAATAAAAGAAACATGACCTGTTAGCAGATGTAAAATTCTACTTCAACTTGTCATAAAGCCACAGATATGCCATGTGACTGTCACTTTAGCTTCCTCCATAACTTGTTCTGAACCAGCTACTCTTTGAAATATCTACGAAATTTCCTGGGCAGCCTCCAAGGCTCTGAGATAACACAAGGTTCTGATACGTTGTCTTCAAGGCTTCCTGAGCTAAATTGAGGATTGGGTTGTGGACTCCAGTAGGATCCAAGCAAAGGCATCCTACTTTCTTAGGCATCAATAAAAACTATTTTGCTGCTTGTGCCCTGTATCCCCCCGATGCCTAGAGAAGAAATAGAGATGTGCCATCAGCCAAAGAAAGGAGGATAAATATAGCCTTTGTCAGATTAATATCTCCAGGATTACTCATGACTCTTTCAAAGTGAAGCAAAGATCATGTGCCGCCTGACAGCCACCCATCTGGCCCGAGAAGACTCACCATATGGATGGTTCTCGCTAATTATAGTTAAATACTGAAGGGAGGGGGTTCCAGTGTGGAGCTCCTGAGACCAGAAGTTTCTTCATCCCCCTTTCTGGGAGCTCATGAAAAGGCTCTAATAGTAACTGTCCCCAGGCTTCTCCAAATGTGTTCAGGTAAACAGCCTCTGTAGAACGGATTTTCACCAACTCAAAGG
Organism: Grammomys surdaster; assembly: GCF_004785775.1. Classification (NCBI taxonomy): domain Eukaryota; kingdom Metazoa; phylum Chordata; class Mammalia; order Rodentia; family Muridae; genus Grammomys; species Grammomys surdaster. The sequence goes on along the minus strand of NW_021604753.1, from coordinate 1,811,478 downwards.
TAAAGAAGTAACCGTCATTCTTGTGTTTAGAAAGTGGCAATAACCATGGCTCCTATGCTAAGATGTCAATCAAGATTCTGCATCATGGAGGAATCCAAGGAAACAACTGATGGTTTGATGAAGCTACAATTTGTTGCTACTACTAAATACCTGAATCTTTGTCTACTGCCCCACAATTTATGTGAAAGATACAAGGAAGGTTGTTATTATTTGCAGGCAAATAACACTCACTGAATCAATCCAGTTCCAGGGAGAAATTTCCTAGCAACATAAAGCATTGTTTTCTTAAAATAAATACAGATGGCCTTCTCCCCATCTGTGATGGTGAATATGACTCTCAGTTTGATGGGCTCTTAGAGTTACTGAAGAAGCCAACTTTTGTGTCTATCAGTGAGGAGTTAACTGAAATGGGAAGACCTATTTTAGATGTGAGTGACATTAATCTATGTGCTGTGTCCCATACTGAGTAAAAAGTAAAAGGAGGAATGAGAAGCAGCCTTCATCTCTCTACTTCCTGGCTATGGATGTAATGTTACCAGCTGCCTCAGGCTCCTGGCACCCTATCTTAATGGGATAGATTGTCCTCAGACTGTGACCCAAAATAAACCTTTCTTTCCTTTCTTGGATTGTTTTCATTTTGTATTGTCACAGTAAGAAGAAACATGGATAATATACCATTCCAAGCCCATGGATCTGATCCCAAGCAGAGAGAAGGTGGAAAGAAAGACATGGGAGGAAAAGAGGAAAAGAAGGAGAGAGGATATGATTGATAGATAGATAGACAGATGATAGATAGATACATACATACATAGATGATAGATAAACTATAGATAGATAGATAGATAGATAGATAGATAGATAGATAGATAGATAGATAGACAGCATCCATAATACTTGGCTTCAAACAATTTCTGAGAACAATCAATTTGGATGAATGAAGGAATATGGAAAACAAAATTCACGGGTGAAATCATTGGTCATTTCATTTTGCCTTCAATCTTTCTCTATACCTGGACCCTCATTCTTTAAACATAGCTCATTATTCTACTAACAGCACCAAAGTAGGCCATGCTTTGTGCAGAGACTCAATCCTTAGAACTCAGGTAACGTGTGATTGGAGTGGAGCAGATAATCAAAATTCCCACGGCTCTCTCAGTGTTTATGAACTGACCTAGTTTTCACACAAATGTGAACACAAAGGAATACTTCTAAACTAAAACCAACAATGAAAACATGAGGAAAGATGGAAGAATGGCTTCTAATGCTTGGCTCTAGAGTTGGGGAGACAATAGGATGTAGGAGGATGGTTCATTTACTGGAGAGTCTACACTGGGTGTCAAAGGAGCACCTCTGTGCAGCCAGGCTAGAGTTGCCATTTGTTAGTGAGTGATAAATGGGCATTTACAGAGGTACTGTCAACAAGGTTATGCAAGTAGGATTCTCTATTAATTAATTTTGCAAAATGTTAATGAACACTTGGACTTATAGGATGCAATCTCACTATTCCCTAGAGGTTCTTGTCAGCTGAGGAAGAGAGCTTCCTTTCATCACCAACAACACAGAGGTAAGCCTACCAAGACAGACTCAGGATTTCAGAATTGTGATGTCATTAGAACCCTTTGAATTCAGATCTACTTGAATAATTTACCATTCCTAAACTTCTGTGACACACAACAAATGTCATTTTGCTTAAGCCCACACCAGAGACAATAAGAGAAGCATAGTCTTTACTTACAGTCTACATTATTGTTCCTTGGTTTTAACTGAACCTAGAATGCATTCTTTAAAAGTTTGAGACCAAAAAAAAAAAAGTTTGAAACCAGGGATAATGGAGGTATTCAAGAATAAATGGAGGTAACCTTAGCTGTGACTCACAGCATTGGGGATATGGAACCTGAAGTGGACACCTTCTATAGCCAGGCAGGAACCACAGTGGAGTGATAGGGACACCAACCCATCCATAAAAATTTCAACCCCAAATTTATCCTGTATACAAGAAATGCAGGCATGGGGATAGAACAGAGACTAAGGGAATGGCCAACCAATAACTGGCCCAACTTGAGACCCATCCTATGGGCAAGCACCAATCCCTGACACTTTTAATGATAGTCTGTTATACTTGCAGCCAGGATAGCATGGGTGTCCTCTGAGAGGCTTCACCCAACAGCTGACTCAGACAGATGTGTATACTCACATCCAAAAAAAAAATGGAGCTTGGGGACTCTTATGGAAGAATAGAAGGATGGGTTGTGGGGCCAGAAGAGGATAGGAACTCCACAGGAAGACTAACAGTATCAACTAACCTGGACCCTTGGAGCTCTCAGAGTCTGAACCACCAACCAAAGAACATACATGGGCTGCACCTAGGCCTCCCATCCCATATGTAACAGATGTACAGCTTGACCTTCATGTGGGTGCTGAACAATTATAACAGGGGTTAGATCAAAAGCTGTTGCCTGTATGTAGGGTTTGTTCTAGTTGGACTGCCTTGTCTGGCTTCAGTGGAAGAGAATGTGCCTAGCCTTGCAGACTTGATGTCCCAGGGTTGGGGGGATACCCAGGGGACCCCACCTACTCAGAGGAAAAGGGGAGTAGGAGGGGGAAGGATTGTGGGAGGGGATGACCAGGAGGAGGGCAGTGAGCAGGATGTAAAGTGAATAAGTTTTAAAAAAAAGTTATTTCTGGCTCCACAAGGATGCTCACACCAGCAACAGATTGTGGAGGTAGCTCTAGCCTTCTCTGTCCTACAAACTTACCCTGAGGTTTGGTTTCTCTATTGTAGCGTCTGTCTTTTTCTGTTTATTGCTTCCAGAACAGGGAGAGGCTATGTCCTGAGTGATGCAAAGGAAAGATGGAAATTGTATTTTCTGTATTTCTAAAGTAAGCTTGTCAGAGCTGCATTTGACCGATGCTTGGTTGTAATCCCTAGGTGGTTAGGTTACACTGCAAGCAGAGACTCTCCAAGCACTTCAAATACATGGTGCAGTGAGATGAAATCAACAACGTGATAATAGGAGAACAAATAGCACCCCCCTAAGTACCTGGGCTAGAGTTATGTTAAACCTAAGTACCTGGGCTAGAGTCATCTTAGACCTGGTAAGTGGGGAGTATAATAGGTAAAAGAATTTTCACTGAACTTCAGAAAGTACTTGTATAATTCATAGCCATTTGGTACAGAGAATTGCTGGGAGAGATTGTGCTGAGAAAGAGAAAGAAAGGGGGGAGAAAGAGAGGATGGCAGAGAGAAAGCCAGTGTCATCCGTCACATTGTTGAGCCTCCTCTTGCAATTTATGAAGACTGTCAGCTACTAACCATCTAAATAACTCATTTCCAGGACAGAGATTATAACTGAAGCTGAAAATGCCAGAAATCAATCCCTTGTTGTGACATTATTTTTCTTTTCAGAAAATAGAGCATAGCCTCATCTGTATGGATGTCATGATGAAGGAAGTAGTATGAGTTAAGGGCTGAGAGGTGCTTTTAACTATATTGATATTTTGCAAGATTGTTTTGGGTGAGGATTCCACAGCTCATTCAAGAAGATCTGAAATGGAACCGGGGGACAGAGCAGTTCTTTTCACACCCCAATAGCAAGGACTCGGACATGACACTTAACTAGATTCTTGATTCCTCTGTGTTTTCTGAACTGTGTAACGCATCTCTGCAAGCCTCAGTTTCCTTATCCGTACCTTGGCGACAACAATATACTGACATTATGCAGGGCTGTTAATCAAAGTAGATGCTGTCTTACTGTCCATCTTAAAAGTGTACACAGAATTAGAATAAATAAATGCGAGCCAAAGAAATGATTCCGTGGGTCAGATGTTAGATGTATAAGCCTGATGACCTGAACCTAACCCCCAGAACCCAGGTAAAGGTAGAATCAGAGAACCGACTCCACAAAGTTGGCCTCGGACTTCTTCGCACATGCACCTTACACACCCTCTACATATCATTCACGTATTTACATACATTAATCATAAGTTAAAATTTTAAATGAACTAATGGATATTTAGTCTTGCTGATATTTTTACTTTTCAGACATATGTGTTTGGAGAGAAATGGGGGATTGAGAATAATAAGAAGAACGAAGATAAGGAGCAAGAAGAGAGGGTGTATTGCAAGGAAGAGAAGGACAAGGAGAACAAGATAGTTGTAACAGTAAATACTTATTTAATAAGCTTGGTTGGGGAATTTGTGGGAAAATATTGAAGAGTATGTAGACAATAGAACTTGTCATTCCTGATTTAAAATATGTCCAACTTTGCATTTTGATTTCTATAAATGGGGACAATAATCACCTACCTCTTGGAATTACACTGATGTTGAAATGAGAGCATGATTTACCAACCCCGTCTCTGTGACCTCTGGGTATACATGGAAACTGGGGGAGCCATTTAAATGACTACATTGTTAGGGATGTCCTGAAGATTCATCTATTCTGATGACTCTCTCAAGGTGTGTTCTCACCAGCTGTGGCCCTTTCATACCTCCTGGCCCTCCTGTAATATGTCATTTGACTAAGATGAACCCCTGACCCAAATTTAACCAATCTGGTTTGCTCTTTGAAGTTGCAATCAGAAACTGAGCTTTTTCCTAATCATAAGCAGCATTTCACCTATAATGATCCTTGTGAAGGAAAATCTGAAAGTCATCACCCCTCTTCTACTTCAAACATGTACATGGCTCCCTATTGTTCTTAAAATAAGGTCCTAGCAAGTCTTAACTTGACGGCAATTTCAGGTCTCTTCTCAGGCCATGTTAGTTTTCATTCCAGTGCTGCAAACGTGCTGGCCCTCTGTGGCTTTTGGACTCACCAGGTATATTGGCTAGTTTTATGTCATCTTGACACAAGCTAGAGTTATTTCTGAAGAGGGAAGTTCAGTTAAGAAAGTGCTGGCATAAGATTGCCTTGTGGGAAAGCTTGTGGGATGTTTTCTTGATTGATGGTTGATGTGGGATGGGACTTCTCCCTGTGAACAGTGTAACCTCCGGGCTAGTGGTTCTGACTTCTATAAGAAGGCAGGGGGCTGGAGATATGGCTCAGTGCTTAGGAACACTGACTGTTCTTTCAGAAGACCTGAGTTCAATTTCCAGCAACCACATGGTGGCTCAAAACCATCTGTAACTGGATCTGATTCCCTCTTCTGGTATGTCTGAAGGGAGCAACTGTGTACTCACATAAAATAAATAAATAAACCTTTAAAAATGAAAGGAAGAAAGGAAGGAAGGAAGGAAGGAAGGAAGGAAGGAAGGAAGGAAGGAAGGAAGGAAGGAAGTCAAGCAAGCAAGAAAGCAAGCAAGCAAGCAGGTTGAGTAAGCCATGCGGAGCAAATCAGTAAGCAGCATGCCTCCATGGCTTCTGCATCAGTGCCTGCCTCCAAGTTCCTGCTCTGTTTGATTTCTTATTCTGACTTCCCTGGAAGATGAGCTATAAGCTGCAAAATGGCATAAACTATTTCTTCCCCAAGTTACATTTGCCATGGTGTTTTCTCACAGCAATGGAAATCTCAAGACACCAAGAGTGCCTTGCAAGCAGGCCTTTGTACAGTCTGATGCCTCTTCCTTCAGCGATAGCACCTTGGCTCTCTTCCTTTCATTATTGACATTTTAGAGGACAGTGTATCATGCAAACCCTCTCAGACCTGCTCCATTGGGCAACTTTATCTGTTTATCTCACACAATGTTCCTTTCTATCACATTAACCACAGCTATAATTACATATGTATATGTATAATTATTTTATTGGTGGCTAGATATTCTAGCCACACTCTTCTGGAATCAGAATCATATTTTGTATCTGTTTTACCTGGCAAGTTTCCTGACTCAGGCTATGCTCTATAAATCCTTGCTTAGCGAATGGTAAAATTCAACAGTGGCTGGATCTATAAGGCGAGAGGTCACAGAGCAACTCCGTTGAGATTCTTAAGAGTTGTCATCTTCTCTATATCTCTTAACGTATCCTTCTCTTCACATTTTCTGTAGGCTCAGTAAAAGCCCTCAACACAATTCCATTCAATTCCTACAGTTTCTTTAACCTTGGATAAGTGTATTACTCTTGTCAGCAGTCCCATCAACTCTTTCATGCCAGTGTAAGATGGAGAGCATCCTGAGGGCTGTCCTAAGAGGATTCAGAATGAAGATGAACAATGCTGGCAATGATAATGGCCAAGTTCTGGAAAACATAAAGGATGTTTATAGTTTATAACCACTGTTATTTATATCCTGGCTCAGCAGACTCTCCAGCCTGGCCAGGAAGTACCACTTCAGTTATTTCTAGTCATGGTAGGGCTTATCTTCACTTTTTATACTGTAATACCTTCCAGAAATTTCTGAATCCATCCCTTCACTTTAAAAACTCTTTCCTCCCACAAACTTTAGAGTGAATTAGTCACCTAGTAAGATGTAAATTTCTCCTCAGAGGAGATGAAGCATTGAAAACAACATGTAAAAATCTCATGTATATACCACAGAGACATGTTTTATTTCTCTTAAAACTTAAAAAATACCTCAGATTCTATGTCTACTCTAGGTTCATTGTTCCTTCAACAAACCAAGTCTTTTCCAGTGATCAGTCCGGACCCATATGAACATAGTGGCCACAAAAACTCTGGGTATATGTCTCTGCTTCTTCCTTCTTCCTGAATTCACACAACCAAACCCAGACCGACCACCTACCATTTCACCAACTGTGTATGTGTAGATCAAACAAAATCCTTGAGAGAGAAATAAAAGAGGGAAAAACTTGTTTGGCTCATGGTTTAAGAGTCCATGATCACGTGGCACTAAGAAATTGTGGAGACTATCATGCCTGCAGAGAATGTGACAGAGGAAAACACTCACCTAACTGTCAAGTAAGAAGCAAGGACAAGGATACAGGAAGGCATACGGCTAAAATCACCCCCTTTTCTTCCAAAGACCCTACTTTCTTCCCACTTCCTACTGTTTACAACTCTTAATAACTTCAGCATGCCATGAATCCCATTCACTACATAAGAACCCCCATGACCTAATTATCTCTGGGAATTTTATCACAGACATATCAAAAAGTGCACCTCACAAATGTAGCAGGCATTTCTTGATCTACTCATGTTGAGGATAAGAATGAGTCATCTTAATCACTCTACAAAAACGTCTTCTCAGTCTGCTTCCTTCCTTACCAATGTCATCATAGCCAAGTCTGTGTGATCTCTCTCTAGAGTGGCTGACCTCTGCCAGTCTTCTCATCTTTACAAGTGGAGTTTTTATAATATCTGTTCTTGGACCTCCTCTGTAATTCAACTAGCATTTCGGGGCACACTTGGAACCACCACTGACCTCTGCCTCATCCCTCTACAGACTTACAGTTGCCTGCTCTCTAGCTCATAGATGCAAATGCCCATCCTTCCACCTAGAGTCCACTAACCCCTTGCAACAACCCCACAGCTTCACTGTGAGTTCAGTTTACACTGCTAATCTTCCCTCCTTTATGAATCTTCTTACTTACCCACTCCTATTATCAACCTACTTAGACTGCCTGGTCTACCTAGCAATAGCTACTTCAAAATGCCATGTTCTCAGGATCTGTTTTTCCTTTCTCTTTTCTCTTTTCTCCTTTCTCTTTTCTCTTTTCTCTTTTCTCTTTTCTCCTTCCTCTTTCCTATCCCCTCTCCCCTCTCCCCTTTCCCCCTTTCTCCCTCCCCCT
>NW_021604753.1:1764208-1803693 GCF_004785775.1 Grammomys surdaster | reverse complement strand
CCTCTCTTCCCTTCTCTCTCTCTCTCTCTCTCTCTCTCTCTCTCTCTCTCTCTCTCTCTCTCTCTCCCTCCGTCCCTCCGTCCCTCCCTCCCTCCATACTTGCCTGGTAAAATTCAGCCCTAATTGCAGCAAAGCATATGCCTTCTCTGTGTTCCACTTGAGCAGCTAAAAGCAGCAAAGAGAAAGATTACTGGTGATAGTGTACCTTCTCAAACTGTGCTTTTATGCTCTCTAAGATCTATTCCAGTCTCAGAAAGCTGTTAGAATTTTCAGCATTAATGAGTACACAATGGCTAAGCCACTCCATGATCGAAAATTTTGTTGGTATAATGATGTCACTGTCATTAACCTGCCCTCCATTCATTTCACATCTTCGTTCCTCACTCAGTTTAAAAGTTGGAAACATCTAGATGACACTCCTTTTGTCTTGTTTTCAAGACCCAGAATCTCCACTGATCTTCTCTTTCTTCCCTCTTTAAATTGTTCCTCCAAAAGCCAACCCCTCCATGTTTGACTGAGACAGTATAATTATGTTGACAGTTTCATACTATGTGCACTGCTCTGTTCTTATGCTCACCTCCACCCATTACTGTCTGCCCACTCTCATCTTTTCCATCCCAACTTCTTCTTCTTCCCAACTATCCCCTCAGTGGATACATCATAATAAAATGACACTATATCCTCCAAAACCTGTTACCAGTCAACACCTCTTGCAGAAAGTGTAGGGCCTCATGAAGGCTGTATCCATGATGGCACGTAGAAGAATGCAGTCTTGTACAGATATCTACAGCTACTACGTGTCTTTGAGATTTTGCATTTTCCTATCTCTCTTCTCTTCCCCCATAACATACATAAATGCTAGTCGTCTTCTGGACTGATGTGTAAATCATTATTTTCCATTCCCTGGGCTCAAAACAATCTCTCAAATAAAGAGCTGAATGCATGTTTGACAAATGGCATAGGATATTTAACCTCTAGGTGGAAAAGGATTTGGTCTAGGAGAATAACCATCAACTGCTTTAAATAAAAGGGGGTAATCCCATAATTAAAGTTCTATTTGATTCAGGGATTTATACTTTGAAAGCAATTTCTCCTTCAGAATTGCAATTCATTATCCTCAAAGCAATTTAGTTCTGGTGCTTATGGTTCCAAAGTATAAGAACTTTCCTGGCAGAATAGGTGATTGAATTAATTACATTAGGCATGATGATCTTTAATTAGATCCGTAGGAGAGTATCCATAAACATAACATCTTAAGAAGTATTTGTTTCATTGGCTGGGCTTTCCAAGGAGCCCCAGCATCAATACTAATCCATAAGAAAATGGTTAGAACAACGTGGTGGCTTAACAATGAAAGGATAATTTGGTTGAAATTAATCATTGTTGTTCTGATGCAAAAACAAAACCATATCAGGCTGCAAAATGAATCTGGAGCATTAAAGAGCATGCCCTTCTCCACCACTGCCTGAGGATCACACTGAATTTCACAGCTCATGAGTTTTTAATGACAGAGACAAATGACAATTTCATCATCAATGTGTGGTCTTACTTAAAGGAAAGCTCTAGAATGATTTCTCAGATAATAATATCACCTGGGAAGCCGTCTGGGTGTGAGTCACAGATGTAAAACAGAGCTTTGTTTCCTTTGCTGGCTTTGCAGAGGAATAAGGAGGGGCAGGGCTTGGTTTGATTATCATTGAGTTCCTAGTCTCATAACACTGTATCATTTTTCTAAGCACGATGCTCAGAGTTCTTCCCAGATACTATTATTCTTGGGACTTTGTAAATGGAGAGAGTGAAGGCACAGAGAGGTAAAATTTTATGCTCCAAGACATGTAATCAATAAATGACAGAACCCCCCAAGCTCAAGTCCATGCAACACAGCAAATCCTGTTTCTTTAACAATGCATTGTAGTGAGTAGCTTGAAGGACGCAGTGGTGCTCATGGCTTCCATGATCAGCAAATACCAACTGTCAAATATTCTGTTCAACCTACAGACAAAGACAAAGGAACAGAAAACCTCAATGCATATGGAAAATGGAAGAAAGTGGCAAGAGACCAGCCCCAGGAACCACACAACTTTAAGTGAACCTCTCTTCTGTGGTTTCTTGAGTGACTTACACACCTGCTGGCTTAGGTACTATTGATAAGAAGACAGACTAAATCAGCTGTGGTGCTCTCAGATTTTGAGATGATGGTTCTTTGTAGAGAACATGACATTCATGCTCTTGGGCAAACTAGGCTTACTGAAGAGCAGATAGACTTGCCAGTACAGTTTCTCCTAAATCCTTGGAGGCCTCCAAGTTGACTGTATAATTACAGACCACCAAATCTCTTATTCTAAAAGCATTATTGGCTATTACCCTCCAAAACAAAAGTGACGTTCACCATAGACCCTTGTTTATTTTTCTCTATAATGAGAAGTAGAGGTTTGTTCCCCTGTACTCTTTCTTCATTATTAGTCAGTGAGTGTTTATTATTTTTTTCTTTACTTGTCTCTGTACAACAGTGGTTCTCAACCTGTGTGGGTTGTGACCCCCCAAAGGGGTCACATACCAGCTGCCCTGTGTATCAGATATGGTACAATTCATACTAGTAGCAAAAATACAATTGTAAGGTAGCAATGAAATAATTTTGTTTTGATTGGGGATCACTACAACATGAGAAACTGTATTGAAGGGTCACAGCGTTAGATAGGTTGAGAACCACTGCGCTACAAGTTATACACACTTCTGTGCTGAATATACACTCTCTAACTCAATTACCTTATTTTTTTCAATTACCTAATTTTTTAAACACTTAAAATATACATGTACCCTGAAAAATACAGTGCCATTTGTGTGTGTGTTTTTAATTTGCATAAACAATGTTGTCCTACAAAAATAAGTCTGCTTCTTCTGTTTCTTCATTCACATTGGACTTTGAAATTCATTCACATTCCTACATGTACTGGGGCTTGTAAGTCTCTAGTTTTCTATCTCCTCTTCTCTGCTTCAACTATTGACTGACAACAACCAACATAACATAGTATATTGTACTTAGTTTCCTGTTAATTATTTCCCTAGTGGAGTGAAGGAAGAAATAGGGTGTCTGGTATGTATTTTTATTTCTGGTTCCTTATTATAAAGGAATTTTGTATCTTCACTTTATATCCCAGCGCTTAGAGGAAGCAAGAACTAAGCTTCAAATCCATCTTTCCTCAAATCTTCTGACAATCTATTTCCAAGTGAAATCACACAATGCAAGGTCAGTGGCCTCTTGTATTCACAGACAACCTGAGAACATGTTAGCATGTCCAGCACCCACACGTCTCTTCTTTCAGATAATAGTGCAGAGAAAATAGCTGTTAAGTTTAGATGAGCAAGGACATTTGAGGACTTCTCTTAAAAGGTCTTTGCTTATCTAGATGAAGAAGAGATATTAAAGTGAACCAACCTACCTTTAATTCTGGAGTATATGGTCAACAAATAACATAGTTTATTTTTAAGTGATACTGATTTCATATAAACCTCCTAGGTCATTTCTAGAACATGTATTTTGTTCTTAAAAGGAAAATCCACCCCAATGAGGCAGTTATTAAATCTCCCTAACCTAATGTTCACATCAAGAGCATGTCCCATGGAGAAATAACTAGCACCAATCAGTAAGCTTTGAGGTAGCTGTCAGTCTAGACTTTCCCATTGCCTGGCATTCATTCATTGTGTCAAGCATCCACAGTATCAACAGCATGAAGAATCAGAGAACAGAGATCTCAAAAAGGGCAGCTCTGAGTTCTTTAGAAAGATAAAGCTGGTCTAAAGAAAGAAAACAAGGGTCTGGAGAGATGCCTTAACATTTAGAAGTGCTTGTTACTCTTCCAGAGGACCTGAGTACAGTTCCCAGCACCCATCTTAGGTGGTTCATCTGTAATTCCAGATCCGGGGGAGTCTATGCTCTTTGCTGGCCTTCACAAGCACCACATGCAGTATGAACACACATACAAATATATATATGTACATATTCTAAAGTGTTTGGGGTCATAGGGAATAGAATCTGAAGGTGTGAATGTGATGTTATCAGAGCACTACAGCAATTATCCTGAGGACCCCAGAATAGAAACAGAAGTCAGGTGCCAAGGATTATGGTATCAGCAGATCCACTGCTGCAATTTCTGATCTGTTGACAGTTGTAGTGTCTGTTTTAATGAATGTCCTTTTAGTTAATGTGACTTGGCATTCAGCTTGGAGCTGTACATATTTCACATCTTACAATGTCTGGAAGCATAAACACTGGCAGCTGATACACACATATTGCATATTTGTCTCCTGGAAAAGTACTATTAAATATCTCTCTCTCTCTGTCTATCTGTCTATCTCTCTCTCTCTCTGTCTATCTGTCTATCTCTATCTATCTATCTGTCTATCTATCTATCTATCTATCATCTATCTTGTCAATATGATGCCTTAGAATTATGAAGATGTGTAGATGGATCTTTTGGAGTGCTAGTTACTTTTGTTTGATAAACATATAAATGGTTTGTTTTCTCTCTGGTTTGGAAGGGAGGGGCTCAGTCATATGCTAGTCACAAAGAACTTAGGAGGTCTGTTACCAGTGTGATCTGAGAAAGCCCTTCATAGTTTTAAGTGTCAATGTGACTAGGTTACAGGATACCCCAATGGCTAGTAAGACATAATTTCCACGTGTATCTACAAGGCTGTCCTTGAAGAGGTAGGCATTTGAGTCAGTGGGCTGAGATTGAAAGGCATGGAAAGCAGTAACCAATCAGCTGTGGACCAAGAGAAAGCCAAAAGCAAAGGAATGGCATTTTGATCTCTCACTACTGGAGCTCAAGCACTGCGTCCTCATGCCTTAGGGTGCCAAGACTTCACTTTGTCTTAAAACTGCACGACTTCTACCATCTAGGCTGTAAGCCTTGGATTGAGACAGTATCAGCTTCCTTGGGTCTAGGGCTTGGAATTTGCACTTAGCCACACTAGTTCCCCCTGGTTCTCTAGCTAGAACAAGGTTTATCCTGGAATGTTCCAGCTTCCAGATCACCCTCTCCAAAGCCATTTCCTTTCCCTCTAACTATGCATGCATTCTTTTCTATATACATATTTTACATATCATAAATATTCATATATTTTATATATCTATGTATATATTATACATATATTGTATATTCTTGTGTGTATAACATATTTTATGTATTTTGTGGTTATATATACACATCTTATATTTTTATACACACACACACACACACACACACACATATACACACACACACACACATATATACATATATATGTATATACACCAATAACCACTAGTCTTCTCTGTTCCAAAGGAGGCTATTTACAGGAAAAACAAAAAGACTTTTAGACAGCTACTATGTATATCTTTGACTATTACTGAACTGGACACTTATAAGATACACGTATGTCCACTGAGTAGAGCTCTATTTCTGTCCAGCCTCAGATTCAGCCTCAGTCATGTTTGGCACTGTGGGGTTGTGGTTCTGCATCCTCACTGTAGACATGAACATATGAAATATGGCGTACTTGACCATTTTACCTCAGCTTCCCCTCAGGTACTCCTAAATTGCATTAATTTTGAAAGAGAAAAGATGAGCACTGACATCTGGACTTTGAAGTACTAGTTTTAAGACTTTCTCCCCATTGCACAGAAATCTTCTTTATCCTTACAAAACTTATTTGGGCAAGACTGAGTAAGCAAGTCTCAAGTTCATGCAGGACTCACTTTTTCCAGGGGGCACAAGTCTAAGCATCTTCTACCAACAGTGCTTCGTAAAGCTACAGAAAGTTTTCAGGTCTCCCCAGCAACTGCAGCGGGCACTGTCTGCTTAACTGATAAACAGGAACTATGCCAACTCCTTTACATGATTATATTTTAATATAAAATTTCTGTTGAGGCTTTGTCTTTTACTGTCTATTGTACCGCTAAGTGTGGGTTCCCAAGACCTAGAGACTGCATGTAGCCTCTGTGACCCTGCCCCCACATTATTTCTGATTGGTAAATAAAGATACTGACAGCTAATAGGTGGGCAGAAGAAACATAGGTGGGGTCTACATTTCCCAAGCTTAGAATCCAAGGAGGACCATACTGAGAAAGAAGATGCAGGAGAGGAAGAAAGAGAAGCCACCAAGGGTTAGGAGTCAAGAAACCATAGCCATGAAGGCTGGCCAATTGGAGTTAGGAGCCACCCAAATGAAACACAGTAAGTAATAACTGAGGCTTATTGATAGGAAAGTAGATTCTAACATCATAGAAGGTAGGTGGCTGCCCAGCTTTTGCTCTCTGTAAGATTTATTGTAGATATAAAGATCATACATGTCTTTCATCCAGGAACTCAAATAACCAAGGCAGGATAAAAACCACAGGCAGAGATTAAATTTCTACTACAATTTTCTCCATCAGTTTTCATGAAAGTCCCTATTCTACACATGAGAAACTTGAGAATCAGAACCTTTCCCCAAGGTGACACAGGGGACAGCTATGTGAGCAGGACTCAAATCCAGACCCATGTCACATCAAAGTTTTGTTTCTTTATCGCTTCTTACAATGTTCCAGTGGAGGTCCCCCCAGAAAACAGACAAAATGCTTCCAGACAGTCACTGTCAACACTACCAAGGCAAGAAAAATGGGACCTGAAACCTTGAGCTTGTGGACTGGCACCAGAGAGCAGCTAACAGGCATCCCCTTGGGACAAGTATAATCCAAGGTCTGTTGATATACAAGACAAAGTTAGGATCACTTTAAGACAGCCAAGGTTCTGACACCCTCCCTGTTCCTTCTAGATGCTGAAACTTTAAGGAAGAGAAGTCAGTGTTCACTCAAACTTCTGTGCATATCCTTGATCATCTAGTCACCAGGGAAAACTGCATTTCTTCTCCTTCCACTTGGAAAAATCACATTGTGTTAGGGTAATTATGAATCACCCTTTGATCCGTCTCTGTATTGACATAGCAGAAACAGAGTCAGCTGGCAATGTCTGACTGCTTGGGTACTTCAGGTTTATATTTTGTATAACACAAGGCTTGGTTGCTAACATCAGTAAATAATTTACTCTAGCCTGAAATAAGAGCTCCAGGCAAGAAACATCAGATCAAACATGGGAATGGCAGTGGGAGAGCAAACACACTGATCTCCTAGAAAGATTTTTCCAGATTCACTGTTGCAAACGGAGAGGGAGCAACAGCAGGTTGTGCATCCAGCAAGCTTCTTCTGGCTGTGACTCAAATCTAAAGGCTTTGATGACACCAAAACAGGCTGGAAAGGTGGCTATCAGTTGAAAGTATGGAGAGCAGATGTAAGGCCTACAGAACAGTCCCTTCAGGCTTTATGCCTCAACATTTTCCCAGCCCAAGCCCTCAGTCATGCCTAAGCTGAGGAATGACATTTACTTCTTTTTCTTCCTTTAAAACGCATCCTGTGGATCTGGAGGGATGACTCAGTGGCTAAGAATGCTTGCTGCTCTTGGAGAAGACCTGGATCTTAGCATCTACATATTGGTTTACAATTCTTTGGGTTGTAATTCCAGTTCCAAGGGATCTGATGCCATCTTCCGCCCTGGCTAGCACCAGGCACGTGTGTGGTGCACATACATACATGCTAATGAAACATTTATACACATAGAATAGAAATAAATACATCTTTTAAAATATTCATCCTCAGCATTGGGATTGTAGAATAGTGAATGAAAAAGGCACATGATCTGATTCTCTATTCCATATACCTAAGGCAGAACATACTCCAACAAATGGAATTTCTTCACCTCTAGAAGTTTGTTGGATGCTTTTTTGGTAAGAGTAAGTCGAAAGGTGGGATCACAGCCTGCTGCAGCTTGATCACAGTTAAACTCAAGCCAACAGTAAAATGGGTAGAGTGGACAAGAGAGTTCATAAAGGCATGAGCATGTTACCAGAGCCTGCAGCCGGGAAAGGACAGGCAACTCCAGGTTGCACGTCCTTGATATTACATAATCGCAATTTCAGTGGTAATTTGGGGGTGCCATGAGTCCCTGAAGATTGAGAGAATCACAGTATGCCTCTGTGATGGATACAGCCCCATTTGAAAGAGAATTTTCCTCTCTCAGACAAATCTTTCCTAAGTAGGAAGAGTATCAGATGATCTCAATCCAATTGATTGGTGCTTATTATATGAGAGGCAGGGATAAGAGACATTCAAAAGTTAAAGAAGTAAAAGGCTTGATCAATTGGGAATGTCTACTTGAAACAGGAAGGGAGGAGCAGCATGCTTGCCAGGAGGTTGAAAGACCAACACCTGTTATAAGCTTTTGAGATCTAAAACTCTCTCTCTCTCTCTCTCTCTCTCTCTCTCTCTCTCTCTCTCTCTCCCTCTCTCCCCCACTCCCCCTCTCTCACACACACACACACACACACACACACACACACACACACACACGGCCACACCTAGTTAAATAATCCATGAACATGTAGCTAGGATAAATAAATGTTCAACACACACTGCCCCATTCTTCCTCCCCACCTCCATCACCTCTTATCTCCTGTCCATCCTTTAAGAACTAGAGACCAGAGAATTCTGTTCTCCTTTTGAGCTTCTGTGTTGTCTCTTAGGATATATTCAACAGAGTTCTAAGTGACTGACAGAGTTCAGCCTGACAGTAGAAAGCCCCTATGAGGACAAGAGGGGCAGATTCCCCTCTACCACACAATGCTTGACTTACATCAACTTTCATCAGAAGGTCAAGGGTTTTGTGTTCCAGGTGTCAAGAGCAGCTGTAACACTGCTGCCGTTTCAGTGTAGCAGTAAGATGCTCATCATATGGTTGACTGGCCTAGAAGACAGGATGTTTTCAGGACTAAACTGTGTTAGAAGGACCAACCAGAATGAAGCAAACAGAACAAAAGTGTTCAGTGTGTGGTGTACATTGCTGAGTAAGCAGACTACAGAAGGGATGTCTGGAATTCCTCCTTAGAGGCCAGAAGCCAGGACCTCGAATAGCTCTGTACTCCTAGGGATAGAAGATCTTGATTGAACTGAGAACTGCAATTCCCATCCATTGGACTTCAAGCAGAGACAAGTATCCCATTTCAGATTCTCCAAGGCTCTTGTGTTATTTCTTCTGCCAAGAAATCTACTCTCCTTTTAAAAATGTGTATTTTTAGGTCCTGGTCTGTACAATAGTAAGTCATCAGAATTCCAGTAATTAGAGCTGGGGAGAACGGGAGAGTGGAATTAATGACACTTCAATTCTTATCTCAACAGAATCATTAGCTGGAAGTTGACTGCATGGAGGGGCGGATGACTGTCTAGGTTTTAAATTATATCCACTAGGAGTCTCACTCCCAACTTAACACCTAACTCTTTCCTCTCTGATCCCCGAGTCATAGGTTAAATGACACTGAAAATATTTACACATTTCAAGATTCCTATAGGGTTTGAAGTTTATTTTTACTTATCTTCTCCTAGCATATGTTGTAGGTTCTTGATGCCTCTTTCCTCTGGAAAAAGAGATTCAACATTGGTTCCCAACTTCATGATGTCTGGTGAGACACATGCTACAAGAAGTTGGTTTACAACACATTGGCAGCAAGGGACCACTGAAGGATTCATGATAGGCCTGAGTCCTGGAGTGGGTGTAGTCTAAGCTGTATAAACTCTACTTGCAAAGTAGCTGAGGGAGACCAGAGAGCAATACACACTGGGTCTTATGCCTCAAAGCAATCCAAGTCATATTGCCCTAGGTGACATTGTGCTTGGGGTTAAAGGGACCTGGACCAGAGCCTGTACTATTCCAGCCAGTTCTTTCCTATCTCAGAATATTGTACTTCTTGTATTTGTATAGTTATCACTGTGAACTACAAGGAGAAAGTAGAGAGAGGTAGGTCAGGCTAGACCACTCAGACAACTGTCATGCATACTGGGCTCAACTCTTGATTGTACTGCAGCTGAGACTCACTCCAGCATCCGTATGTTTCTGGTTCAAGGTAGTTCATCAAAAATGGTGCCAGCTGACTCCTGCCACACATAGATTGGATTTGCAAGTGCAGGAAGTTTGCACCAGGTGCTCAAAGGTTAGTCAATGGGAAGCGAGTCCATGAGTAAATGCCACAACACTGGGCTTTCAAGGGGAGCATTCTGGGCTCCATACTACCTGCAATATGATATCTTCTTGTTCACAGTAGTTATAACTCTAATAAGGCTCTGTCATCAGCTTGACATCTTGCCTTTCCCCTTTGTACAACTCCCACAGTTCCAAGGTGCCACAGTGCCATGGTGCCATGATGCCAGTCCCTCTCCACAGAAGGTACCTGTACTCATGCCCTGGTCTCAGGATCTGCTTGCACACAGACTCAGGTTGGCATTATATCATGTTAAAGGTCCTTTGCTTCTATGATACTCTATAGCCTAATTTTTCACAAAGAGGAATGATTTAATATCATCCTAAAAGTTTATAAAACTATGTCCTCTTTTCTCAAATGGCTCTGTCTTCTCTTTCCTGTTATTCTTAGAGGAAATGGAGCGGCAGCTTCTATGGAGGAACACTTTGCTCTGAGTAGCTATGACTCCTTGCCAGGATCATCCATTTCAGTTAGGGACCCCACTACCCCTGAGCTGCTTGCATTAGAAATCACTCAGAGGCATCCTCTCCTGTCCTCCAGGCCATTGGCAAACTTGAAATGCTTGATTTTACCTCCCTCTCTCTATTTTACACTTTACCTCACCACAGCCTCTTAGTGTTGTTTCATTCCAATGTCTAGATGACAAAATCAAGAGTGATCAAATTGCCCAAGATTACTGGAGTGAGTGCATGGAGATCAGGCAAATGAATCTTGCTCCTCCTTTCAGGCCCTGAGGTCTTAAGCATATGGAAATATTCCTAAAGTAGTCCATCCCCACACTATGCCAGCTGACTAACGCACATCCTCAGGCGTCCTCCTTGCTCCACCATCCCCTGATCTTTCCCAATTTACACATCCTGCTGCCCCTCTACTTCATACTAATACATTATTAGTTGAATGAGCCTTCATTTACACCACGAGTTTTTGTATATATTAATGTACACAATCACATTCAATTGTTCACTATTGTTTATTAATAAATATGCATTAAAATTATGGATGCTGAAGCTAGAAATGTTGAAGTTCGAGCTTCATTTCTATAGTTAGCTAGTCATGGAGCACTGAGAAATCCACTTAATGTTTCTATCTGTGAAGGATGGATTGAAAACAGCTCTCCTAGCATGGGTCTGTGGGGTGGAATGGAGAGGATAGCTCTGTGTTCAGGCCACTCTTCTATGTCTCTGCTATGTGTGTAGCATTCTGTACTGGCAGCTGCACTAGTGATAGCTGGGATTTTAGGAGGAAGAACAATAGTTACGTCCTAACCGAGTACATTAAGTTAATCTTTAAGGTAACCTTACCACTGCCCAAGCATGGTGTCAGGCCCCGCTGTGATGGCTTAGATATAAAACCCAGGCTCCTCACTGCTTCCTATACACACCAACACTGACAAAAATTCTTCCATGTTTATGAATGGATAACTTGTATTTGAGACTATAGGGTGTGTGTGAAAATTTGGAAGCTGTCCTACTTAAAGTAATAGGAAAATCCTAAAAAGAAATCTCTGCTATTGGAATGTTTGGGTTCTCTTCCGGCTAGACGATTGGATCAGTTCCTTCATCCCGTCTCTGTCTTAGCCTCATGCCATGTCACTGTGTCACTGGCTTCTCTCTGGTGTCCTCTCTTTAGTGGGAGCCACCTTCTCCACTTTATTTACATTGCTCCTGTCATTTGCTCACCCATGCAGTAACAGCACTCACATCTGTTTTCTCACTCAGAGCTGTATAGCCTTTTCTTTCCTCTCCTCACTTCCCCCACCACAGCCCAAGCCACTGCCTTTTCATCAATCCTCAAGTGACTTGTCTCAACTTAAGAGTCTCTACCCACAGGAGGGGTTCTATGCAGATAACAATGTGGTCTGGGTTTCCCTGTAGGGTTCATTTATAGTGGAGATTGTTATCCTTTTGGGAAGAAGCCTGTCTTAGGCACTGTTTTAATGCTGTGAAGAGACACCATGACCAAGGTGGCAACTCTCATGAAAGACAGCATTTAATCTGGAGCTCGCTTACAGTTTCAGTGGCTTAGTCCATTGTCATCATGGAGGGATCATGAGAGAGTACTTAGTGCTAGAACACTACTGAGAGCTACATCTATCTGCAAGCAGCAGATAGAGACATTGAGATACTGGATCTGGTGTTGGCTTTTTAAAGCCCAAAGCCCACCTCCAATGACACACTTCCTCTAACAAGGCCACACCTCCTCCTAATCTTTCTAATTCTTTCAAACAGTTCCTATGGAACTATTCTTAGTCAAACAACCACAAAGAAGTATGTTTCATTGAGTTTAGAAAACATTTAAACACTACCATAGGAACAATATTCTGTGGACTCCTGATACACAGAAATGAGAGAAATGGAGAGTTTATGAGCATGAGGCACAATGTGTGAGGATAACCGGGCATGGGAAAAACTGTTTCCAACGTTGAAATCAGTGCGGATCCTAGTGAAATTTAGAGTGATTTTAGTTGAAACTGCTCATTGCATGTCTCCTCTGAAATATAGTTCTCTGAAGAGATTTTTTTTTCCTGAGGAAGAAAGACTATATCTATTCTGTTTGCCATCTTATCCCAGGTTCTCACTACAGCAACAATCACCTAAAATGTCCAGGAAACATTTGCTGAAGGGAAGAATGACTGGGAAATGAATTACTAAAAGAAGCAGTGACAGCCAGCAAGAGAGTCATTGATAGTAGTGGGGGTTGGGAGGCCCGGCAAGACATGACTAGGAGAGGTGGCATCTGAGCTGGAGCATAGAAGCAGGTAAATGGTTAAGACACACTGAGACCACATGTGGGAAGGAAAAGATGGGCTGAGGAGAAAACTTGGTTGGCAAGGTGCTTGCCTTGCAAATATGAGGAAAGGTGCTACAGTGGGGTACACCTATACCCATAGTGACAGTAAGACATGAGGAAGAGGCAGGTACAACTCTGCAAGCTAATTGGACAGCTGCTAGCACCATGCCTCAAATGAAAGATGGAAGGCACCTGAGGAAGGATTCCTGCACTTCTATCTGTATTCCTACACACATTTACATACACACACACACACGCACACACATACACGATCATGTACACGCACAATAAATAAGAAAACAAGCAGAAATTCAAGATTCAAAACAAAGCCCACTACACAAATCTTTGATAATCCACTCTATCTAGATGTGCTCTTCATTTTTGTTGCTTAGCACACACTGATGGATTCCTGATGCCTTCGACATTTGCCTGAGTTTCCCTTGGAAGAGCTATGCTCATCCAAGGGAAGATCTTTAATGGAATATGAAGTAGACCAGAATCTGGGGTGGGAGAAGCAATTGCCTTTAATGTACATACCAGAAGGAGGAAAGAAGAACAAGTCTCTCTACTTTAGATGTTGGATTGTAGAAAGACAAGAAGCACGCTGAGAAAACAAAGGGGCAAATTTAGAACAAGCAACACAGGATACTCCCCACTCCATGTTCACTCAGCTTGCACAATTGCGGGGTGTGTGTCTTTCAGTGAATACGCAGGATGGCTCTTTCACCCAAATATAATTATCCCCATTCAGTATTGTTATTCAGCAGACAATATATCATATAGACAATATTAAACCAACAATACCCAATTACAGTGAACACCAGGGAATGTTTTTATTGAGGAGACAATTTGATGACAAGCGGCATCTAAAAGATCATTTTCGATTTCATTTATTCTTGGATTAACTTCTTGAGAATCTTTGTCTTTCTCTGTGTCTAAATAACTATGCTCTTTAATGGATTCATCAGCTATGGATATGAATCTTTTTTTCCTGGATAATGCAAGTGACAGTTTTAATGGCACACACCTGTATTTGTTTAATTTTTTTTGGTTGGTGTATGATGATTTGAGCATGTTTCTGGTAACATTAGGAGCTCCACTTCTACACCTACAGCTAGAATGAAATATGAATAATTACAAGGAATGATGGTGTAGGAAGGGTAGATACTGTAATCTAGGGAAACTGACTCCAAACACCTGGAAACTTGGGACAATAGAGCTCTGTTCCCAAAAGGATAGTGATATTGAATATTCATACCTACTTCACACTAGCTAGTCTATGTTGTGCTGAGTAGTTTATGCACAAGCATTTGTCTAGGCTTCTGTACAGGCCAGAGGGCAGTATTGGGTCCAGAAAGCAGACTTGAAGAGTTTATAAAATACCCCTGAAGTAAAGGGCTGAATTCGCCTTCAAGTCCAGGAAAATGTGCATCAGATTTGTGTTCTTATCCTCTACATACCATTACCTCTAGCAGAGAGGACCTGAGATGCAAGGAGAACGCTGGTTTACCTGTGTTGTAAGTGTATGGAGGACACATACGTTATGCCAGGCACGGTGTAAGGCACATAGCATGCTTTGTCCTACTTAATACTCTCAAGGTCTGTCTTAATGAATTGCAGAAATATTTAGGGCAACATGTTCTGATTGTTGGAAATGGATATATATAACTCAAGAATGTGTTTTTAATTTATAACTGTCTGGGAACTCATGGATTTGGACCTCTAAAGGAGGGTCTGTAGGTCAAGAAACTTCTCCAAGTACAATTTCATCTCACAGAAAATAAAACCCTTTACCGAACTTTCTAGATTCTTGTGTTGTCTCATGTTGAAGTTCATAGATTACCTGCTGTGGTGTTATTACCACATGGTACTGCTACCTCCATAGTCCAAAAACATATGTATCTTCATGGGCAAAATGCATGTACAAAACTTCCACCAGTTATGCATCTGTTGAAAAAACAGAAATCTGTGTCTCATTTTAGTAGTTTATGTCAATTAAAATGATTTTGTAGATTACACAAAAATCAGTGCGTCAATTTTCCATGTTGTTGAGCCTTTTGTCCACCATTTTTGTTCATTGTTTGTTGTATACACAGAATCAGCATGTCTGTTTAAGGAGAATGGGGTTGGTTTAGTTGGTGGTGGTGACACTCTTGTTTGGAGTACTCAGGACTGGACTGGGCTCTGTGCCTGCTGGGTAAGTGTTCTGTGCTGAGCCATACCCACAGTTGGGAGTGTTTTTAATATGTTGTAAACATCCAATAAACACAATTTGAATCTTATTATGCTGGCAAATCTCCCAGGAATCTTAACACATAGCTTCTGATTCAATGGGTCTAGTGGGACCACAGATTTGCTTCAAGTTCCAGATAATCCCAATATCCCCTGTTTGATAGCAAAGATCTGATGATAAACAGCTGTGTTAATCCATACATGGTTAGCATTGTTACTACTGATTGTCAACACAACAGTATATGGGGTCACTCAGTAGACAAGCCCTGGCATGCCTGTGAAATATTTTCTACATTGGGTTAATTGAGGGGGGAAGATGCATTCTGACTGTGAGCAACATCATCCTATGGGCTAAGATTCAGGATGGAAGAAAAGAGGAGAAAGCACACTGAGAACCAGCATGCATCCACTTCTGCTTCCTGACAGTGGATGCAATGTGACCAGCATCCCTCACTCCTTCCTCATGCCTCCCCTACTGTGGTGGTCTATAGCCTCAAACTGAGCCAGAATCAACTCCTTCCCTCAAACTTCTATTAGAAAAGTACAGAACATAGCATGTGTGCACACTTTATCTCCTGCCTCAAAGATCAGACCTGGAAAAGTCATTTTTCAAACCAATTCAACACACAGCACTAAGACACAGTCTAAATTTGGTTTTAAGCCACCGGCTAGGGTAAACTTCTAAAAGTGTTCAGCATTTGCAAACAACCACTTAGCAGTCATGCTTTGGGGAATTGCCATGTGCTGAGTACTTATGAATGCTAGGCACCACACAGTGTTTATTCCGTGGTACCCAGTCATGCTGAGGCTTAAATGAAGGCAAATTGCAAATATAAAACAAGAAGGAAAAGGCCACCCATGGTATCATTTATCACACTCTTACTTTTCAGAAAGTCAGACACTTTACAGATGAACTACCATTTGTTCCTTCCAAACAGAATAAGGGAATATCATTATTGTTTCCCTTATATCATATGTTATCATCATTGTTCAGAATATGAAGCTGAATTCCAAAGCAGTCAAGTCATTTGTTCACAGTCATATTCCCCTTAGGGGGGAAATTGAGATTTTTGAACAGTTTGTGAACTCAGTTGACTTTCTCATCATTAGGAATGAAAATTCTACTCTTAGTATTAAACAAGATGAATAGCGGTAGGAGTAGAGGAGAAATGAAGATCTCTGTCAAAATACATGATTACCTGTGCACACATACACACACACCTCACACTCATGCATACATGTACACATACATACACACATAGCACACTCATGCACACATGTATGTACACACACAGTCCACACTTATTCATACATGAGCATACACACACACACACACACCACACTCAAGCACACATGTACACACATACGCACCACACTCATGCACACATGTATGTATACACACATCACATTCATGAACACATATATACATATATACACATCACACTTATGCACAATGTATACACAAACACATACACACACCACACTCATGCACAGATGTACATACACACACAGCACACACCACACTCATTCTCACATGTATACACATGCATACACACATACACACACAAACACACATACACACACACACACACACTACATGTGTGCATGCATGCACGCACCCCCACACATACATTTCTAAGTTGATCGCCTTCCCCTAGAATTTGGGCTGAATGCACAAATATCTCATTACATACCCTGGGCATCCCTCAGTCTCCCAAGAAATAGGACTCCTAGTTTCAGTTTAAATACACAGTTTTCTTACTTTTAGTCTTCTCTAGTTCAGAAAAGTTTCCTCCAGAGACTTCTCAGACTGGCTTCTGGTAGTTAATGGATTCCCTCTACCAGCCTTTCAGCCAGGCTGAGATTACAGCAGAGCCATTTCTGAGTAGAGGGTGCTACTAGGTAGAATATTAGGGATGGGTTAAACTAGGTTTTTCTACTTTTTGGAATTTTAGAGCTATCTTTCAAGACAATAAGTATGGGAAAGAGGAATTTTGAGAATGTTTGGTGTTGTGGATTATCTCCTGTTTCTAAAAAGCACACACTCACAGTATTATTTCTCCACCTAGGAATAGAAAACAAAAAACAGGCCTGGACTTCTAACCACCAGGACAAAGGTTCATGTAGCCTGAGAAATGAAGTGTGTTACGTAGGTCTAAGACTTATGTGTTAGAAGGGTGGATATTGTTACAGGTGTGAGAAAAATGGGGAAAAAAGGATTTGTTTCAACACTAAGAGATTATTTGATTGTCTGTCTGTCTGTCTGTCTGTCTGTCTGTCTGTCTTTCTGTCTGTCTGTCTGTCTATATGTTTGAGGCCAAGGCAGATCTCCAACTTAGTATATAGCTGAGAATGACTTTAAGTTTTGATCCTCCTGCTTCAACCTCCCAAGTGCTAGAATAAGATTTCACACACGATCTACCACACCTATTTTATGTGATGCTAGGATCAAACCCAGGGCTTGTTTGGCTAGACAAGTACTCTGCCAACTGAGCTACAACCCCAGTGATAGAAGACTTTTAAAACACACACACACACACACACACATACACAAACATGCATGAATGGTAGGAAAGTGATAATTTGCTTGGGTCAGAAGCAAATTCTTTTGTCAGTTCTTGTTTGGGTGGAAGAGAAATGGTATGTTAAATGAACACACCTCAGGTTATTTTTTTTGTTGCTATTATTTTTGTTACTACTTCATAACTATAACTTTGATACTGTTGTGAATCATAATGTAGAGATTTGATATGCAGGATATCTGATATAGTCCTCTGTGATAGGACCCCGGAAAGGGTTGTGGCCCACAGGTTGAGAACCATCTATCTATATAACTATTCATGTCGTTGGGTGTATCATCAAATACTTTTCCTGTTGGGAATGAAATTCGATAAGAGTAAAATCACTGACATGTGAATATATGTATTTCTAAATGTCATAGTGTTAGAGAGGAAAATGTACCATGGTGGATAAGAGAGTAGTAATACTTATGTAGTAAAACATTAGATATTAAAATGTACAGACTGGATTTAAATAGTCTCAAACAAGTGTTAAATAGAAGAAATAAGCTACGTAGTGAACTAACTCTTATTCCTTTCAGGAAAAGTTTTAAAAAACCACAAAAATTAATATTCTGTGCTGCTTATTGAAATTTACAAAAAAATTATATCAACAAGGTTGTACAATTTCAGAATAGTGTTCCACACATACAAGGAGTTTGAGATGAAGGGAAGACTACAGAGAAAGTGTGAAAATAAGATCACTTGTGTGGCCTGAGAGATAGTGTGCTGCTTGGGTTTATTAAATGAATCCAAACTCTTCTGCTCACTCAAACAATCTCACAACAGTGGAAGAAACGAAATTCAGTGGAGCGATAGGCTGAGAAGAATGCACACTAGACTTGATCCAAGAAGGAAGGAGAGTGGGAAACACATGTTCCAGCCAGAAATAGAAGATCTAGCTGTGACCAGATTGCTGCTGCAACCTCGAGAGATAGGGGGTCCCACCTATATACATCCTAATGAGTCAAACCATGTGGTCACATGAGCTCTTCCAGGAGGTTGTGGGATGAGCTTGAGAAGTATATGAGGAAGGACAAAGGTTATACAACAGGAGCCAGCTGGGCCAGAGGTTCTGGTTCCCAGTGGCAGATTATCAAGAACTTCCTTGGTTAAGGATAGTTGATCCATCAGCAGGCTAGCTCAGTCAGCATCTCTAACTGGGACAGTGACTTCTGCAAGTTCCTAGCTGATGTCTGCAAACACATGCTAAACTGAACTGTGAGCTGTGCCATAGAGTATAGGCTATAGGCTTTAGAGCAGAGTCCTTGTCTGTTTTCGTCCTCCTGGCCTGGGTACAGCCAATGCTAAACACAGTTAATAGACTGATCTTAATGGCTCTTCATTTTTCCTAAACAGAAGCCTGGCTAGAAAAAGAGAAAGTCAAGGGCCCTTTAATGAGTCATGTGATATGATGGCTCTATTTTTAAACAGGAAACAAGAATCCCCAAATGAGAAATGTGTTGTCCAAAGACAAACAGATAATTAGCATCAGGCTTGTTTTAAACAGTAATCTCTTGCCATTACTCTGAAAATAAAATTTAATTTAGTTCTACTAACAAGGGTTCATTTGCTCAGGTGACACTGTGAACCCACACCAGTTTGAGAGCACACCGCTCAAGGTACTTTCTTTTAACACAAATGACAATCATTCTAATGGAGGAAACAGTAACTTCTCAAATGTGTCAAAAGTCATAAAAGCATCTTGTCTGCTGCAATATTCTGAATGCGCACACAGAGATCCAGTTTTGAACATGAATTTATTTTACTTTTGGGAGAGGGCTTGCTCAACAATGAAAAGCACTAATCCACACTCTGCTTTGGTTTGTGTACACTAAAATCAAATTAATAAGGTTCTGAAGGACTCTTTCGTCTGAGAGGGGCTGGCAAAAGGGAGGTAAGTCCTCAAGGAAAAAAACGAATCAATAACAGCAAATTTTACCACTCACTGGTCATTGCCCTCCACACTCTCAGTGGCAGGGTTGCCAGTTTAGCAGAAGTAGATACAGAGCACTGGACAAATCTGAACATTAGATAAATTTTTTTTATGATTTTGTAATAATTTTCTATTTTCTTTTTTAATTCTGTCAGCTCTACTAAGGAAATTAACACAATTTAATTCTTGCTATTTTCAAAGTACAGATACGTAGAGGCAGTTAGAATTGGGTCCCATGCAGAGTGACAAAGCTCTGGCAGAGTTGGGTTTGTCTCCAGAGCCTGTGTGTCTAACCGTGGTTATATATTGCCTCTCCTGAGAAACAGAGTTAAGGTCATTGTAATCATTCTGCTGTCAGTCATATTTGTGTCTCCTGTGACAAGGACTGCCTCTTGGGAGACAGTAAAAGCTTCAGCAGCAACATGTCTGCATAAGCCATCTTCCTCTTTGGGCTTCAACTTCTCCATGTGAACAATGAAGGAATAAGGCCAAATAATCTGTTCTCAACATGGCTGAGAGCTAGGGAGTCTCCTAAAGCTCAGAGGCCCATCCACCACCTCACAGCCCCTGATGTTGTCAGTCAAGAGTGCATCTTTGTCATGCACAAAAGCTGCAATTTGAAAACGCCCTTCCACCATTGTCATGCTTCATGACTGTCAGCTCTGGACAGAGTTTAGTATCACCTAGGGTGGCTATAACCTTCCTGTTAACACACTCAGCATTTCCACCACAGATGCCAAGGTTGAGCATAAGGAGCATAGACCGTCTTGACTTCACCCTGACTTAGTGATAAGTGAACACACATGACTAAAAGTCCTGGTTATAGAAAGGTTCTGACATGCGAACACTCCACTTTACATCAGTTCATTTTATCAGGTATGAGAGCCTACTGTGGACTTAGTAAAGAGGTATGCAGAACCATGCCTGGGGAACAAAATGGCAGTCAAGACATCTGTGCCTCTATTCCTTGTCTGATGTTTCAATGTCTCCAATATGAAAAACTCCAGCTGTACCCCCATTTTCCCAAATGTGACAAAACTTCACTTTGTCCATGTGTGTATATCACATGTTCTTAATCCTGTTCTTGAACACCTAGGTTGATTCCATGATAGCTGTCGTGAACAGTGCTCCATAAGCATTGATGTCTCTGTGATGTGTTGAGTTGGAGATCTTTGTAGTATAACTGGGTAATATGGAAGATCCGTTTCCTCTGCAGAAGCCTCCATTCTGAATTTTGTAGTGGCTTCACGAGCTGACATCCCCATTGTGCAAGGGTTGCCTTTCCTTCTGTCCTTGTCAGCATTTGCTTTCTTAATGACTGCCACTCTGACTGGGGTAAAATAGAACCTTGATGTAGCTTTGATTTAATTACATTTTACATCAACTGGTAGTCTAAGCTTCCATCATTTAAATCCTTAAAGAATACACTCAAATGAAATAAAATCCAAACCACTTCAAATGGCATTCCTTCTAAAGGGAGAGGGACATTTACTACCAAAACTCCTCTTCTGGCATGCATGCACCTATAGCACTAAGTCAGAAGTAGGGTCTTCAGCCTCAATGCTGAAATTTAGAGCTTTTGAAACCACAGGCTTGACCCTTACAACAGGCTTAGGTCAGCCGATCACAGCAGTACTTAGCAATCACTAAGCACCATGTCAAACATGTATGGATCATTCTTCAAGATCTGACACTAATGACTTCTGTGTCTGTTCACTATGATCAAGTACAAGATGATGCAGGAAGAGACAAGCTAGAGGTTTCCTACATATGATTTCACAACAGAACAGTGTTTCTTAACATCTGATATCATCACCCAATAGCCTTTGAAACAATTACTTTTTCAAACTGTCTTCCCCATATGAGATTTTAACTTCTAATACACTGTTTCTATATTGTAAGTCTCCCTTAAGTATTTAATTATTGTGTATGTATCTTTCCTTATAAATAAAACACCATGCCCTCCTTTATCCTTAGCATCAATTCTTGTTCCCTTAGAGGCCCGAACACTCCCATTCAGAATGCATGCCTCAAACATTAGGCAGTGCCACCTCTCTATATGTTGTGCTTTCTTTATGTACAAACCACTATCGAAAGCTCCAGATGAATCCAAGTATTGGAAAAAATGATAAAGAGCATTTACACAAGACAGCATCACAGTTTGTCGACATGTTACAATTGGTAGCATTAGGTGATTTAGGTTCATACACCTTGACCTCCCAGTACCTTAGAATATGTATGACCTTTTGTAGAGATAAAATCATCACAAAAGCAGCCAGTCAGAGTGAAGTCATAAGGATGGAGTTTGATTCAACATAACCAGTACTGCTATGAGAAGGAGAAATTTGCATACAGGGTACACACTGTGCAAACAGCGTATCAAAGAAACGGAGACCCAGAGGGAGTCCAGGACTAGTAGGGTGAAGAGGTCGTGAAAACACTTTGTTTGAAAATATCAAGATACTAATACTTTGTGTGCTAACTTAAAAAATAAAACACACCACACACACACACACACAGAGACACACAGAGACACACACACACACACAGAGAGAGAGAGAGAGAGAGAGAGAGAGAGAGAGAGAGAGAGAGAGAGAGTTATCTGCCAGCAATTAAGGAACCTTTATAATCCAAGAGACAACATCAGAATATATCCTGTGCTGGGAAAGCAGGCCTGCCGACATTCTCATTTTTGGACTTCCATCTTTCAGAACGTCATGGTAGTAAGTCAATCACCCTCCTTTAAGCCACTCTGTGCCTGATATTTTGTCATGATAGCTTTAGGATACTGGTGGAGGAAGGGAAACCCTCATGTCCCAGATTCCAAACAGATCCCAGAAGGTTGCAACACTGAGATACTGCGATAGAGACTTAGAGCCCACTTTTGTTAAGAACAGACTCCTCCCTGTTTCTGGTTGGTGGTTGGCTAAGTGCAGGGCATTCCTGAATCTGTCTTCACATTGCCTCTGTGCCATAGACATGTAAATTATTAGGAACAATACAAAATTGTTGGAAATACAAAGCTGGTTAATCTTAAATTTTCTACCTTCCCCTGACTCCCTTCAGACTAAGGAAGCTACAATGAGAGACTTTAAGATATTTAAAAAATCTGGCAGAATTTGTCTCTTAGGCAGATCACACCCCAATGCCCCAAGCACAGTCATCATCCCTTCCTGGGAACAGAGTTGCTCTCTGGAACAGAGTGACTTCCTGGAGCCAGCCCCACCTCCACCAACCCAGAACCAGACTGAAGTTTGGTCAAGGTTACTCCACACTGCACATCCCTCGTTCCTTTGTCCCTAACCCTTCCTCGTGTACTTGTGGGTCTCTTGTCAGTATCCCCAAAGGCAGTCTGAAATACTTGTTCTTTTTCTAGAATGGTTTTCCAGGATATATTTCTGTCCTACTTTTCAGCATCACTTTTTCCATTTGATTTTAGGGTTTTAAATCCATGTTGATTTGTGGGTATTTGCAAAGTCAAACCCTTCTATACAAAAGTTTACAGCTTTTGTTAGAACATAAAGCTAAGCATGATGAAACCTGTTTTGTTGTTGCTGCTGTTGAGTTGTTTGTTTGTTCATTTGTTGCCTTGTTTTAAGGTTCCCTGATGAAGAGGACATTTGGATTAGGACATATGAAGTGAGTGGATTATTACAAGCATTTTTAATAGTTCATTCAAGTATATATTGTATGCTAACTATTTCTGATTCATACCCTGCAGTCTTCCTTTGTCTCCCCACTTCCCTTTCTTGTTATCCCCTTCTCCCCATAGAATTTTGTTTTGTTCTTTGACGGAACTTTTCCTGGGGAAACGGAACCCACATGCCTACTCACCCCGAAGAGAAAGTCCGAGTCAGGCCAAAGTACGGATAACATCAAAGTCTAACTTGGTGCATCAATGTGTTTTACTGGGGTTACTTGCAGAAATATGGGTGAAAGGTTGCTTACAGGAGCAGAAATGACTCAATGATGGCTATGTTACCAAGGCCAACCCTGCATGGTTGGCAGCTCACATCTCTGGGAACCTGGAGCACACTAAACAGACTTCGGGCAGCACAGCAGATTGGAGAGTGTCCTTTACAGCTTAGCTTTGAAAGCAACTTTATCCTCTGAAAGCAA
Organism: Grammomys surdaster; assembly: GCF_004785775.1. Classification (NCBI taxonomy): domain Eukaryota; kingdom Metazoa; phylum Chordata; class Mammalia; order Rodentia; family Muridae; genus Grammomys; species Grammomys surdaster. The sequence continues at coordinate 1,779,951 of NW_021604753.1, read as the reverse complement.
CTCTCAGCTTTTATTGCTTACTCTGGCAGGGAGGGGCCCAGTGAGTCCAGAATATAGTCAGTTTTAGGGACTTCTTGAAGCTATATTTAGTTGTTTACCTTCATATTAGTCAAATTAATAAATCTCTGAAAAACGAATGTGTTCTCTTTCATTTGTGGATTCTAGATAAAACCAAATATGTGTCTATGGTATGAAGGCAGAAATAAAGCTGTCTAAAGGACACCATGGGTAAAGGGACATGGAAGAGAGGACACCATGGGTAAAGGGACATGGAAGAGAGGACACCATGGGTAAAGGTGAGGAGAAGAAGGGAGAGTAATAGAGGGGAAGGAATTTTTAAATGCATTATATTCTCATGCAGCCTAGCACTCTATACAATGATATACACCAATTTAAAAATTAATAGAATAATATGCTGAACATACTGCCAAAATTTTCAACTCAAAAGGACTTTTTATAAAGAACCCTTAAAAATAGAACAATTATTAAATTAAAAGGAACTTTAAAAACAAGAACTTCCAGAAACCTCATAATTGCATTTTCTTGTTATAGTGAGGCACATTTTTATTTTCACCAAGAAGAGATGCCCAGATTTTGATACACCTTTATAGAAGCTTAACACATAAATTCCATCTGCTTCTATGAGGAGGAAACATGACTTCAGCACACTCTCCTTTGGAAAAATAAAGTTCTTTACACTCTCCAAAGTAGCTCAGCTAAATAATGGCAACATGATCTCCCAGGACTTATTTCTGCACATATCCCCATGCATGTAAAATTCATTCATTTATTCATTCATTCATACATACACTCATTTATTTCATTTCTAAAATATTTGTTAGGCGTTTTGGGTGCAATTTGAGACATTAGATAATAAATAAGGCCTCTTGCAGTAGTTTGTATGTCACGTGTCCTCCATAGGATGAGATACGTGAACACTTGGTCTCTACCTGTTTTCAAAAATTGTGGTCCTTTTAGGAGGTGAAGGTGGAGTGAAGCCTTACTGGAGGAAGTGGGTCATTGGGGTGGGCCTTCAGCCTGCATAGCTGTGACCCACTTTCTGCTCCTGTTTTGCTTTCGGAAACAAGATGGCCAACCACCTCCCTGCTCTGTGGTCTACTCGCGGAGACAAACAGCAGCCTCCCGGAACTGTATGGCAAGAAGAACCAGTTCTCCTATAATGTGCTTTTATCAGAGTGTTTTATTATGACAACAGGAAAAGAAAATAATATACCTCTACTTAAAGAAAACTTTTATTAGCATGGATACTGAGTAACAGACAGAGGATGAAGAATAATGAAGGGACAGTGAGGGACAAGGAGGGTGGCCATCGATGGCTTCGCTAAGGAAGGGACAGTGTAACAGAAGCATAGATAAATGAGGCATAGTGCTTACTTAGTAATAAGGGCCTTCCAGGGAAAACAGCAAGTACCACCAGGCTGAGGCAGGAAGGCATCTGTGGACAGTCACAGTGTATACAAGGCTAAGAGAAAGGGAGACAAGCAGGGACCAGGGATGTGGGAGTGTGGTGCAGCTTCAGCTTACTGGGAAGCCAGCAGTCAGCTTTTGACTGTAGTTATTACTCCATTTTAATTGGCATGGCATCGCCAACCTTTGCTGACATTTATCTTTGCTTCACAGAATGTTCTGGTGATCTTACCCATACACTTGGAGTCTTTCTCCTTCTTTCTGGACTATTGCATAGATTTTTCCAAAGATCCCCGGCCACAGATCATTTACTGAGTTGCAGTAGCAGGCGCTGGGAGGCAGGTGCAGGGGCAGCAGGAATGACGGCCTTGAAATTTCCTCACGTCACAGAATGGCTGCCCACAACACGTCACATCTTCATGGTGTCGTTTGAAGCTTGTTGAGACTGTTTCTTTCCTTCTTCATAGCACAGCACCCATTCCTTATATCAGACACTGAGGAATGGTTTACTTCATGCACAGCAGCTTCCTGACAGTACAAAAGGTGTGGGTTAAAGTAAAAGAAATCCAACTTGGTTCTCCCAGAACTTGACTGGAGCCAGTAGATGTTTCACAATCTAACCCTGGGCCAACCTCCCTGCTGTGGCCACCTGGGAGAAGGCTATTTTCCTCAATCAAAGATACATTTTTACCCATTTATAGTCTACCGGCTAAAAATATAGGGAGAAGGAAATTGCCTATTAAATCCCGCGTCAGATTAACTTCTTTGCTTGGGGGAGTTTTGTAACGTCTATTTGGTTTGAGTGATTATGATCATAGACAGCCTCCCAGCTGGCAAGAATCACAGCGCTTCTGAATAGCGATCACACCATGCCTGAAACCATGGGTTTTGCATCTAGGTCTTGCCTTTTGTGAGTTCTACAAACCTGAAGTGAGTGAGCTATCCTCTGAGCCTATGGCACCAGCCTGCTGCTGTTCTTGGGCTAGAAGCCAGTATCATGCATGCTAAGCACCAGCTCTCTGGCTGAACTAGATCTCTGGCCTCTAGTCTTGTTTTGAGGGCACAAAATGAACGGTATTCTGCAAAATCATGTGACACAGAGCTTGGGGTCTCATTAGATACCCAGTGCTAGAGGTCTCATTATTCCTCTAGGCCAGGTTTTTTGCATATATTATCTTTTAAAAGCCCGCAATCACTGTATGTGATATGTAGTATTATCTCACTTTACTGAGGCACAGAGCAACATAATATTTTCTCCAAGTTCATTCAGCTGAATGAATAGCGAGACTCAGGTCCCATTGCTTTTCCATAGTGCTCACAAATGTGTGTTTGTGTGCGTCAATAATAAAATAAAAAGAGACCATTAATTTATCATTTTGAGAGTAGGAGGAAATAAGACGGACTGGAAGGAAGGGTCCTGGGAACTGCTGGAAAAACACATGGGAAGGTAAACTTGATGTAATTTTTTATAAATATTAAAATTGGTATATATATATATTTTTAATATTTTGCTATAAGCCCAAACAAATGGCCAGCAGACATAATAAAACTATTAGGAGATAGCATAGCTTTAGGTAGAACGTTATAATTATTAAAGCTCTTCACACATAATATTTTACTGTATGTTAATTTTTCTTTTACTGAAAATAATTTCTTTTATCATGCAATATATCCTTATTACCTTTCTCCCCCATCTCCCTCTCCCAGGTTCTCACTCCTCCTCTCCAATATGGACCTTCTCTATTTCTGTCTCTCCTAGAGAAGAACAGACTTCTAAGAATCAACAACGAAACATAACAATATAACATATAATAAGATAAAACAAAAACCATCACATCGAAGTTGGAAAAGGCAAACCAGCAGAAGGAGAGGTGCCCAAGGGAAGGCACAAGAGTCGGAGACCCATCTGTCACACACTTAGGAGTGCCATAAAAACCCTAAGCGGAAAGCCATAATATATCTAGTGCTGACCTGCATAGGCCCTGTGTATGATGCTTCAGGCCCTGTAAGTTCATACAAGCTTCTCTCAGTTGATTTAGAGGGCTTTGTTCTCCCAGTGTCCTCCATCCTGTCTGGATCTTACTCTCTTTCTGCATCCTCTTCTATAGGATTCTCTGAGCTCTGAGGTAAGGAGATATCCCATTTACAAATGTGAGTGACTTCCTTTTTTTTTTTATCTTTTTTTTTTACAATCCAGTCATTATCTTTCTCCCAGTCTGCCTTCTGATTTTTCCTCATCCCATTTCTCTTCCCCCGTCTCCAATAGGATGTCCCCAACCCCAGCCCCACCCCACCAAACCTCCCCACTCCCTGGGGCCTCAAGCCTCTCGAGGATTGCATGCATCTTTTCCCACTGAGGCCATACCAGGCAGTCCTCTGCTGTGTATGTGTTGGGACTTCATACCAGCTAGTATATGCTGCCTGGTTGGTGGCTTAGTATCTGAGAGATCCCAGGGTCCAGGTTAGTTGGTCTTCCTATGGGGTCACCCTCTTCTTCAGCTTCTTCCAGCTTTTCCCTAATTCAACCACAGGAATCCCCAGCTTCTGTCCATTGATTGGGTGTAAGTATCTCCATCTGACTCTTTCAGCTGCTGGTTGGCCCTCTCAGAGGGGAGTCATGCCAGGCTCTCATCTGTAAGCACACCATAGCATCAGTAATAGTGTCAGGCCTAGGAACCTCCCCTTGAGCTGGATCCCAATTTGGGCCTGTCACTAGACAGCCTTTTCCTTAGTCTCTACTCCATTTTTATCCCTGCAGTTCTTTTAGACAAGAACTATTCTGGATCAGAGATTTTTATTGTGGGATGTCAACCTCATCCCTCCACTTGATGGTCTGCCTTTCTACTGAGGGTGGACTTCACAAGTTCCCTCTTCCCACTGCTGGGCATTTTATCTTCGGTTCTTCCCTTTGAGTCCTGAGCTTCCTTCATGTCCCAGGTGTCTGGTACATTCTAGAGGGTCCCCCTACTTCCTACTTCCCAAGGTTGTCTATCTCTCTCTCTGTTTAATGTCTGGATGTAGGTCTCTGAGTTTGTTTACATCGGCTACAAGAGGATTTTCTTCTGATGATGGTTGAACAAGGCAGTGATTTGTGAGTATAGCAGAATATCATTAGGAGTTATTTCATCATTTTAAAAACTGATGGTGATAGTTTTTTTACTATAGGTCTCTGGGTTATCTAGCCTCTGGTTCTTGGTCACCCAGCAGTGTCAGGTATGAGTTCTGTCTCTTGGAGTGGCCCTTAAGTCACATCAGACACTGACTGGTTACTCCCACAAGCTCTGTACCACTATTGCCCTAGCATGATTTTCAGGTAGGACAGCATAGTAATTCAAAGAATTTATATCTGGCTTGTTGCTTATGTTTCCTTTTGATAGCATGCAGAGTACATTTCTATACGAAAAACACTAGAATGAAGGGGTAAAGGTTCTACGTAGTAGCTTAACCTCTTCTTGTTTAATGGTTTGTGTGAGGTGTTTTCTAAAGCAACGAGGCCTTGTCAGTTTGTGGAGATCAATGTATTGTCTCCACAGTAGCCTGGGTTGCTTGGGGAGTTCCATGAAACCCTTTAGCTAATTTTTACTGTGACTTTCATTTGGTGACAAGTGTTGGCCAGTTGGGACTCTGTCTCCCTATCATTTGGAGACTTCATTAGAATCTTTTTCATATACTTTAGGAAGTTTCCACTGCACTAGTTTTCTATACCAGCCCTCATATACCCCTCAATTCAAGCTGTCTTTCCCCAGATTCCCTTCCTCAACCTTATCTCCCCTCCCCTTCCCATCTGTTCCTGTTTCAAGAGTCCCCAGTCCACAAATAAAATCTATGCGTTTGTCCCCTCCCAGGGAGATCCATGTGTCCCTCTTGTCCTTTCCTCTGTATTTAACTTCTCTTGGTTTATGGATTGTATCCTGATCATTACTTACTTAATGACTAATAGCCACATATAAGCAAATGCATATCTTACTTGTCTTTCTGGGTCTAGGATACCTTACTTCTAGTTCCTTCCATTAGCCTGCAGATTTCATTATTTTATTTTCTTAATACTGGAATAATACTCACAGTATAAATGTACCACATTTTCTTTATTCATTCTTCCATTGAAAAACATCTAGGTTGTTTCCAGTTCCTGGATACTATAAATAAAGCCACCATGAACATGGCTGAGAAAGTGTCCTTGTGGTAGGATATCCGTAGTGGCTGTTCAAGTTTACACTCCTACTAGGAGTACAGATAAGTGTGCCCCTTGCTCTTCATCCTCATCAGCATGAGCTGTCTCTTGTGTTACTGGTCTTAGCCATTCTGACAGGTGAAAAATGAAATCTCAAAGTAGTTTTGGTTTGCATTTCCCTGATGGCTAAGGATGTTGAACATTTCTTTAGGTGTTTCTCAGCCATTTGAATTTTCTTTATTGAGAATTCTCTATTTAGATATATACCCCAGTTTTAAATTAGATTGTTCATTTTTTGATATCTAGTTTCTTGAGTTATTTATATTTTTGCAAATTAGCCTCTATTGGATGTGGAGTTGATGTTATGGAGTTTGTGACTCCTAGGAAAAGAACATAGATGACTCAATCCAATTATAATTAAAAGATTCATTATATTCATAACTGCTACAGGCCTACAGCCTTAAAGCTGAATCTTAAGCAGGTCCTGAAGGAGGGATGTGGGGAAGGGCTTTTACAAGGCAAAACCACAAGAAGACTTTCAATATCCATGCAAGCAAACAAAAACTGGTCTCTTCTGCCAAATTTAAGTGACTTAAGCAACTCAAAATAATCTTTGAGTATCTGCACAAGCAAGTTACAATGGCTGGCCAAAAGAGCAGTTAGTCATATTATAACAAAGTAGGTAGACTCAGCTGTACATTGTTGGGTGAGGAATCACTGAGTCAGGGTTCCTAGGAACTTAGCTTCCAGGAACTGGAGTCAGAGGCAAAGAGCCAACGAGCACCAAGATGACTACCTAGCATAAAATGGAGTTTCTTTAGTCATTGCACTGATAGAAAACATTTCCCATCCTACAGTCTGTCACTTTGTCTGAAAGATGGTGTCCTTTGCTTTTTCATTTTATGAGGTCTTATTTATTAATTGTTGGTCTTGGTGTCCACACTAACAGTATTCTGTTCAGAAAGTCTTTTTCTGTGCCAATGAGTTCAAGGCTATTCCCCACTTTTTCTTCTATCAGAGAGTTGAATTTTGTGCAAGTAGTAAGTATAGATCTATTTGCAACCTTAGACATGTAGACATCCGTTTGACAAACATCATTTGCTGAAGATGGTTGTTTTCCCTGTGTGTATTTCTGGAGTCTTTATCAAAATAATCAGGTATCCATAAGTGTGTGGATTTATGTCTGGGTTTTCAATTCAATTTTCATTGATTAATGTGCCTTTTTGTGCCAATACTGTGCTGTTTTTATTTCTAGAGCTCTGTAGTACAGCTTGAAATCAGGGACAGTGATACCTCTGGAACTTCTTTTTATTACTCAGGGTTATTTTTGTTATCCTGGGTGGTGTGTGTGTGTGTGTGTGTGTGTGTGTGTGTGTGTGTGTGTTTTCATGTAAAGCTGAAAAGTGTCTTTTTAAGTTCCCTGAAGAGCTGCTTTGGAATTTTGATGAGAATTGCACTGAATTTGGAGATTGATAGCCCATGAGCATGGGAGATCTTTCCATCCTCTAATGTCTTCTTCAATTTCTTTCTTTAAACACTTAAAGTTTTTATCATAAAGGTCTTTCACTTGCTTAGCTAGAGTTACTCCAAGATATTTTATATTATTTGAGGCTATTGGGAACAGTGTTGTTTCCCTAACTTGGCCTATAGGTGTTTTATTTTTCTAGCAAAAACTTCAAGCACTATATTGAATAGGTATGGAGAAAGCAGACGACCCTGTCTTGTTCCTGATTTTAGTGGAATTGCTTTGAGTTTTTCTCAACCAAATAGAAACAAAAGGAATATTGCCCAATTTGTTTTATGAGGCTATACTTATGTTGATACCCAAACCTTACAAAGATCCAACAAAAAAAGGAAAATGACTAATTTTCCTTATGAACAAAGATGAAAAAATATTTAATAAAATACTTTGAAATGGGACCCAATAAACACATCAAAAAATCATCCACCATGATCAAGTAGGCTTCATCCCAGAGATTCGGGGATAGTTCAAGAAGTTAATGTTGGCTACAGGCTTGCTATAAGTTGCCTTCATTGTATTGAGATATGTTGTTTGTATCCTTGATTTTTCCAAGACTTTTATCATGAAGGAATGTTGGATTTTGATCTTTTCTAAGTCTAATAAGATGATCATGTGGTTCTTTTAGTTTGTTTATATGGTAAATTACATTTATTTATTTTCATATACTATTTGGTCCTGGGTTTCCTCATTGTCTGTTGTTAGGTCACCCCTTTTGTTGCTGATTTTGTTAATTTTGACATTCTCTCTCTGCTTTTTTAGTTTGCATAAGGGTTTGTCTATCTTGCTGATTTTCTCAAAGAACAAATTCTTTCATCGAGTCTGTGTTTCTATTTTATTTATTGATTTCAGATCTGAGTTTGATTACTTCTTGTTCCTTTTGGGTAAGATTACTTCTTTTTCTGTTCTAGAGCTTTCAGTTGTGCTGATGACTTGCTAGTATGAGATCTCTCCAAGTTTTTTATCTGTTTTTTTTATTTTTATTTATTTATTATTTTTTTTTTTATGTAGGTAGGCACTTACTGGTATGAACCTGCCTCTTAGAACTGCTGCTTTCTTTGTTTCCCTTAAGTTTGTATATGCTGTGTATTCATTTTCATTCAATTTTTGAACAATTTTAATTTCTCTTTATTTTTCTCTTGACTCATTGTTTCTCATTCAATAAAGAGTTTCTCAGTTTCTATGAATATGTAAGCTTTCTCTTGTTTTGTCAATATCTAGCTTATAAAATGCAGGGTTTTATATCAATTTTCTTGTATCTCTTGCTTTTTTGTCTGAGTACATGGTCAGTTTTGGAGAAAGTTCCATGAGATGCAGAAAAGAGAATATATTCTTTTGTGTTTGGTTGAAATATTCTGTGAATATCTGCTAGGCTTATTTGGTTTATAATGTCTATTAGCTCCAGCATTTTCTTTTAGGTTTTTGTCTGGATAACATCTCCGTTGTTGAGGGTAGGGTATTGCAGTCTCCTCCTATCAGTGTGTGAGAGTCAACGTGTGATTTGACGGTGTTTCTTTTATAAACTTTGGTGCCCTTGTGTTTAGTATACAGATGTTAAGAATCAAAGTGCCATCTTACTGGATTTGTCCTTTGATGAGTATGTAGTATCCTTCCCTATCTCTTGATTAGTTTGAGGTTAAAATCTATTTTGTTATATATATTAAAATGGCCACACCAGCTTGCTTCTTGGGGCCATTTGCTTGGAATATCTTCTTTCAACACTTTTACCTGACATAATGTCTATCTTTTATATTGAGGTGTCTTTCTTGGATAAAGCAGAAGAATGGATCCTGTTCTTTTATCCATTCTGTTAGGCTATGGTTTTGTTTTTGGAGGCGTGGTTGTTGTTTTTAATTAGAGAATTGAGACTATTGGTATTTAGAGATAACAATAACCAATGAGTGTTGGTTCCTGCTATTTTGTTGTTGGTGGTCTATCTCTACATCTACATCTCCATATCTATCTCTGTGGGGGAGACCTGTGTGTGTGTGTGTGTGTGTGTGTGTGTGTGTGTGTGTGTGTAAAAGAGAGTGTCTGCATGTGTACTTCCCTTCTTTTGATTTTGCTGGTCTGAGATTATTTTATTCACTGTGTTTCATGCTTGTAGTTAACTTGCTTAGATTGGAGTTTACCTTCTAGCACCTTCTGTAGTGCTAGATTTTAAAATAAATATTACATTTGACTTTAACATGAAATGTTTTATCTTCTTCATCTACAGTAATTAATATTTTTGTTGGATTTAGTAGTCTAAGATAGAGCATCTCTGGCCTCTGACAGTCACAGCACATCAGTTCAGGCCCTTCTGGCTTTTAGTGTCTTTATTGGGAAGTCAGGAATAATTCTAATAGGCTTGCCTTTATATATTACTTGTCCCCTCTTACCCCTGCAGCTTTTAATATTCTTTACTTATTCTGTACATTTAGTGTTTGATTGTTGTTTAGTGCCAAATGGACTCGCTGTTCTGCTACAATTTATTTGGTGATCCATAAGCTTCTTGTGCCTTTCTATGCATTTCCTTCTTGAGGTTCAGGAAATTTTCATCTATGATTTTGTTGAAAATACTTTGTGGGATTTTGACCTGGGTTTCTTCTCCTCCTTCTATTTATATTACTCTCATATTTGATCTTTTCCACTTAAATCAGATTTCCTGGATGTTTTGTTCAAGGATATTTTTAGATTTAACTACTTCTTTGACTCATGTATCCATTTTTTTTTATACTATCTTCAATGCCTGAGATTCTATCTTCTATCTCTTGTATTCTGTTAGTGAAGCTTGCCTTTGTGTTTTCTATTAGAATTCTGAACTTTTTCATTTCCAGGATTTCTCAGTTTTTCTTTGTTGATTCTATTTCCATTTTTTATGCCTTGTCTGTGTTTTCTTGGATTTCTTTAAGATATTTATTCATTTCCTCTTTAAGTATCTCTCCAATACTCATATAGGCTGTTGTACAGTCTTTCTTGTGCTTCAGCTGTGTTGGAATATTCAGGGCCTGCTGAGATAAGACTGCTGAGCTCTGTTCCAGACATGCTATCCTGCCTGTTATTTGTTGTATTGTTATTCTGGAAACTAGGCATCTGGGATTGGAAAAATTGTTTTTCTATGTGCTAATATCTGGTTTTGTCTTTTTGTTGTTGTTGTTGTTCCTTGTTTCTGTTTCCTCTCTGGATTTTAGAAGAGCATGGTAGCTGTGTGTTCCCTTGTAGAAAAATTTCTGGGGATCTTATAGGTGTAGCCACTAAGGAGTCCAGGTAAAATGTATTTCTGATTATTGTAATCTGACAGTAATGGGGGTAGGCTAGCGGTTTGTAGGGCTTCATAAGGGGGATGAAAGCACAGTGTTCCAACAGGATCTGCTTGTTTAGTCTCCATGGAATAGGGGTTGAGAGTACAGAGGGGGTCACACCAGAAGGTCTTCTGTAGAGCTAGAGATGAGAATGGGAGATTAGATGTGTAGGAATGGCGGGAGAGGTGAAGATCACAGCCCACCTACCTGCTTCCATGGCAGGAGTAGCCTGTAGGTTAGCAGGGAGTGCCTGCTAGAGTTGGGGGCTGAGATAAAGCAAGAAGTCAGGGGAAGGACATTAGGAGGGGACTATCCAGATGTCAAGTCTTTCCTCTATCCCTTTCAGGAGAGTTCTCACTCTCTGGGTTATTAGCACAGTTCTCTACCTCCAAGCAACACAATGGGGTTCAGATCCAAATTGACAGGAACTGCTTTTAGTATTGAAAGTATAATACATTATTAGCTATTTCTTCTTGCTTCACATGTCTGAGTGTAGTCTAGGATACAGTGTACCCCATTTCTAAACAAACAATAGACTAAATAAAAATGCTAGCAACATCTAGCTTCTCATTCAGCTTTAAAGAGAGAACTTTGAGATAGCAGTGTGACTTACAGCTTGTCATAATTGTCTCTGAGCCTGTATTCCCACATCCATAAATTGGGATCAGTGGCAGAAACAATCCAGGAAGACTTTGTGTGAATCAAAGAGACTGCATAGTGCAACAGACTGCACATAGACAAACATATAATGTGAGCTCACTGTAAATTCATGATTGTAGGCTGGGTTCTCAAGGAACGGATATGGAAATGGTATGGGGAGCTGCATATTCTTTAAGGTTCAATCCTTTGGCAAGGAAAGAGTTGAAGACAAAACATTGGCCACACTCACCTGTGGGAAAAAAGAGGAGATGAACAGAGACACAGGAAGTGGGGAATATTCAGTAAACTACTGGACAACTTGGCTACAAGTACTACAGCAAATAACATCTACCAGAAAGAATAAAATTGGGCCCAAATAGTCAGAAATATCTCTTCCATTTCAATGCCACAAAATGTCCTGGAAAGAAGGTGAGCTCTGACCAGGTGGCTTTTTTCACGGAAATGAAGATCTACAGGCTGTCTGCTGAGCACACTTTCCACATCTTGGTCGTGAGGCTGCTTATAAGGTCTCCATGGTGCATCTCCATGTCCACCACGGTCATCAACATCATTACCATCTTCATTGTTGGAGAAGAGTTGCAATCAATTTCAAAATTATGTTCAAGAGAAGTGGCTAAATGCCTCCATTTTCCTGCTGCAACCTAAGAACCAGTGCCCTTCAGTGTCACAGCATGTCTGAAGAGCACTTTGCAGACAAGCCTGTGATCACAGCAGGGAACTCATTTCTTTAGGACGTATGCCTGTGGCTTTGGCAATGACTGGATAGTCTGAGCAAAAATACAGTTGACAATACAGGAATGGATTGTCCTAAGGAGAGCAGGCTTTCCCTGACCTGCAAGTTACCCCATGTTTCGTGGGTCTACTAATGCCAGTGAACCCCTCAGGGTGTGACTTTAATGAATACATTCTCTAGTGCCAGAATATCGCAAAAGCTACCTCAATCTCTTGACATTTGCCATTTAGAAATCTTGATGGGATCTCTTCCTCCACCATATAGACACAATAGTCCTAAATATACTCGAGCAGGCAAATACACCCTCATGCTCGGTGCAGTCACTCACACACTGACAGACACAGAGACAGATATGTGCAAAGTAGAGTGTGCATAGCTGACCATGAGTAATTATTAAGTACCTGTTGGATTCTGAGGATTGGGCAGTAGCAGTTTAGGAAACAGATGCTAAGCTTGCCATTGAGCATACATTTTTGGATTTAATGATAGAAAACCAAAAATAATTAGTATATATTCATGACTAAGTGTAAAACAAAACAAAAATAAAGAAAAAGAACCAAGTGTGGTAGAGTGCTATGGTTTTCAAGTAGACCCTATTGGGCTCTTACTATGTAGCAGGTACTGTTCAAATGCTGTGTTTCATATATAATATTTAATCCTTACATCTGGATGCTGCAGTCATAACTAGTTCCATTACACAGATGTGCATACTGAGCTCTTGGAGATTAACGATTTTCTTCCAGCAGCCAGTGGTAGAGGTGGGTGTAAGCAAGACAGTCTACAAGCAGAGGCTGTGTGCTTAATTACTGCACTCTGAACTACATTAGCCCAGACATATCCCAGACATGCAGTTACACATACCCTACATGCATGTAAACAGATAGAAATGTAATGATACCTATGTGTATCAAATCTATGTCCATGTATATGCATGTACACACACATGCTTCCAGAGTTTTAAAAGCAATTGCTAATGTAACTGTTTTCTTGTCCTCATTTATATATCTTTTTTCTTCCTCAGGTGTATGAGATCATATGGATATGATATGATCTGGGCTGCAGCCTCCAACCTTTTCACTCCCCAGAGTCATGGCAGCTGCCTGCATCTCTGCATCAATCAGCTCATACCCATTCCCAGGGCTAACAAGGTAAAAATTAACCAGAGGAAAAGCAGATGGAAAGGGACCTCTGTCCCTTGTCCCTACAAGTCTGCTGCACCTAAAGCCAGGCATGTACCATTTTATGAATGGGACAGGGATAGAGAAGTATTGATAGCCACCACTCTGGAGAACATTAGTAGCAAGGAGAAAAAAAATTTCCTGGTAAATAATACATCCCATGAATATTTCATCTTTTGAAATGAATGTGGCAAATGAGCTCCATTTTCTCATCACTGCAAATCTTCCCAAAACACAGCATCATTTATTTACAATCTTTAGATAGTCATGACGCAAGACTTTTAAGAGGTTATTTATTCTATTTAATACATACCAGCTAATTTAAAATGTGCACAGGGAAGCTCACGGAGGTGACCAAAGTCTAATAGGATACCCAATATTAAAGCTGAATTTTAAGGCATTCAGCATAAGCTTTTACCACAGAATTGCTTCCCTAGAAGAATATTGTATCATTGTGCCTTTAATAAAATAACTGTTATAATATAATCAGTAGGGGAACAAAGCCGGGTCCAACCTTTCCATTTCTTGTCTATTAATCACTTTCACATGTTCTTTACTGTAATGCCACGAGCGTGTGGTACATGCTTAGCATCGTTCATGCATAAACACTCTGCATATATCATTGCATCCAGTCTGCACCCACAGGAGGCTGGGGTTACTCTGTCTCCATTGATCCAAAGGAGCAGAATGAGACCTGGGGAGTATGCGCAGCTGTGGAGCAGTAGCACGTATGGGGAGTATGCGTAGCTGTGGAACAGTAGCACGTATGTACAGAACTAGAATCTGAACTCAGAAATAATTTCTTAATCTCATGTGTCTGGCCATATTTATGCCTCTGCTAATGAATGGTTACAGATGCTGATGTCCAAGTCAGAGATTGATTAATGCAAGGCTCTTGTGCACACTGGCCTTTTGATCCGTGTGCAATTGCTGCAGATAATAGACTTTGTTTCTCTTTATATAAAATTAAGAACACTACCAATTTTTCTCTAAGACACTTTGTTTATTCATTTTAAAATGTTAATTTTACTCCTTCCAAATTCTAAAATTGATCTTGGATCTATTAGAATACACATGCATATGTGTGCGTATGTATATACATACGTATGTACATACATACATACATACATACCATACATACACACTTGCATGCATACATACATACCATACATACATACTTACATACCATACATATATACATACATACATACCATACATACCATACATACATACATACATACATACCATACATACATACATACCATACATACATACATACATACATACATACCATACATACCATACATACATACATACATACCATACATACATACATACCATACATACATACATACATACATTCATACATACATACGAGAAACCACTTGAGTAAGGTAACAACTTGATTTAAAATTATCATTGGGTTTAACTCTTTATCAATCATGAAAACACTCACTCACACTCACTCATTCATTCATTCTTGGATTCATCAAATTCATAGCAAGTGCTTGCTCTTCAGAAGGTCCTTCTAATGGGTAGAAGCATGGAGTGAGAAACACAGCAAACTGAATCACTGCTTTTGTGAAACCTTAAGAATGGCGGGGGCAGCGCTTTAGAAAAGGATTATTAAAGCAAAGCATTTAGATGCAGTCTCAAAGTCCATCACAGCAATATTAAAGAGACATTACAGTGACATCAGAGGTACACCAGTGAGAATGGTACAGTAAAATCTCCCCAAATCTGCTTTCTCATAAAAGCAATGGAAGCACTGATAAAAAAAGAAAAGTCAAAATGAATGTGTCCAGAGCTCTGGAAATTAACCAGATGCTTGCAAAAATATACAAATCTTTTATTAAGGAAATCACAGACAAATATGATTAAGGCTTGTGGCATTGACATTTGCTCTGTTTTGAATCCTCAGTTCCACGGTGTCCTTGGCAACCAGTGGCCAGCACACAGGTGAGACCAGAAGGCTCCCAGACATTGGGCAGAGAACCAATTCTGAACACCAGAATCTGGTTTTCAGGTCACTGTCATCTTGGCCTTTCTGACAGCTTCCTGGAAACTGCGACTCACAAGGCATGTATTTGCTTGAACTGATTCAAAGCTTCCCACAGGACAACCTTCTCCATGCAGCCTTTGTCACAAACAGTGCGAGGTAATTTCTGAATACAAATTGAACAAACAAAAAGTTGACAAAAAAAAACTTGAAAAGCTGAAGACTGAGGTATCCACAGACACTTTTGAGAATTTCCTATGTGTTCTGAAAGGCTGGCAGGTCACAGAAACATACAAGGCAGTACCTAAAGATAGGCACATATTAGACAGGAACTTTAAAGAATGCTGGCTGCCCCAGAGGCTCACCACAAGCCAACAGGGCCCAGAGCTGGAGAAGTAGCACAGCAAGCGAGAGTGTGTTTGAACGCTTGGTCTCCCCGTTGCAGACCTCTTTGGGAAGGATTAGGTGTGGCCTTGTTTGAAGCTTCATTTTGCAGCAGTTTAACATAGAGACTCACAGCTGGTCAAGGTGCAGGGAATGAAAGCCTGGGGAGTGCTCAGCCTTAAAGGTGACATCTATATCATACCTCCTCCTCCCAAGGTTTAGGTATTGTTGCAAAAGAATCGGGGATGGAGAAAGCCAAATATAGTAAAAGGCAGCAGTAGCAAGTGACATAAGGCAACAGTATTTTCCAAGCACAGAAGGACTCTCAGCAGCTAACAAAGACAGAGACATACAGAGAGAGAGAGAGAGAGAGAGAGAGAGAGAGAG
>NW_021604753.1:1757797-1764108 GCF_004785775.1 Grammomys surdaster | reverse complement strand
AAAGAGGAGAGGGAGGGGGAGGGAGGGAGGGAGGGAGAGGGGGAGAGGGAGAGAGGGAGGGGAGGAGAGAAAGAAGGGGAGGGAAAGGAGGGAGAGGGAGAGAGAGGGAGAGAGAGGGGCAGGGAGAGGGACAGGGAGAGGGAAAGGAGTGAATCATTCGTCTTCACAGTATGTGCTCACAACCTAGTGGATGTCCATACATCCTGGTCTATATGGGCAGCAAAACTGTACTTGGAAGGTTTTTGTGGTTGATTTGTTGTTGTTGTTGTTGTTGTTGTTGTTGTTGTTATTTTTAAAGGGAGGCACAAAGTTAGCTAAGTAGGGGTGGAGGATGGATCTGAGAGCAGTTTGGTGAAGAGAATATGACCAAAATTTATTATATCAAATTCTCAAAGAACTAATGAAAGCTTTCATGTAGTATTTTGTAGTGAGAGGTCATAGTTAACATACTGAGAAAAAAAGCAAAAGTTATATCTCTGTGAAAAATCCACATCTATAATCAAAATTAATGATGAAAGATTAAGTGTTTCCCTCCAGAACCAAAACTACAACCAGATGTCACTCTTGTCATAAGCACTCAATATCATGCTAGAACGTTTATCTAAGATAATGAACTAGGAATCAAGTAACTGGTGTCCAGATTAGAAATCATGGAGCAGAAAGCAGCATGTGTCTGCAGGTGTAAGATAACAAGTATAGAAATTCCCAAGTAAATATTTTTAAACTGTTAGTGCTAATAAATTGTTTTACAAATACAATAAGATAGGAAATAGCTGTGCAGTTCATGCATACTAACAATGAATAAACCCTAAAAGGAAGAGAGGCCAAGGAAAATTTCACTTGAACTGGAAGAAAGAATGACTAATGTTTAGGAAATTCAACAAAAGAATTCAACAGAAGCCCAGGACACTGAAAATTCTAAAACATCATTACACATGATGAAAATATCCAAAGCAAACAAAGAAAGACATCTGATAGTCACTGGGAGGTAGACATTGTAGTGCGGAAAGAACAATGCTCCCTAAATTTATCTCGTGTCACCTTGAGACATCTCTCAGTCCAAGTTCCCATTTTTATAACAGTTAACAAGCTGATTTTTAAATTTTATATGGATATTCATGAGAGACATGGTAAATGTGTTAAAACACAACAAAAACAAAAAGATAAACACCAGTCTTAGAGGACTTTTACTTCCTGGTTTCAGAAGTCACATCAATTAAAGCAGGTTTTAGTATAGATGGAAGAGGACTCTCCTCCATATAGTGTGATGGTCATATCATCTGGGAAAAGAATTACCAGAGAGGGAGAGTGCAGTGCAGTAGCTATGGAAATTTCTACTCATGGGCTGGAGAGATAGTTCAGATGTTAAGAGAACTGACTGCACTTCCAGAGGTCCTGAGTTCAATTCCCAGCAACCACATGGTGTGGCTCACAACCCTCTGTAACGAGATCAATGCTCTCTTCTGGTGTCTCTGAAGAGAGTGACAGTGTGTGCATATATATTAAATAAATAAATAAATAAATCTAAAAACAATTTCTACCCATGAGAGCCAACATTCCTCTAAGCATGTTATGTGACCAGACCTCACATTGGTGAGCTAAGATATACAATTAGGAAGAAGCACAGAATATTCTAAGCACACACCGAGATGGTATTTAGATACAGTGGTGACATAATTCAGGGTCTAAGATACAAAAAAAAAAAAAAGTACATGGAGACAATTATTTTTGCTCCCCCTCCAGAAAACTTGAGGCATTTAAATTAGATGACAAGTGACTGGCATTTGGAAGCACAATGAACAAGACGTGGTGAGTTCACAGTCCCTTGGAAGCTCACTGGAAGAGTCCTCTGTACTTAGCACACATCCTGCTCCATGGCTTTCTTCTCTGGGAACCTGAGCTACAGCATATGTGCTGATCTGGCTACAGGCTGCAACTGTTTCCATCCTAAAAGAACAACCCTCCCAGGGAACGAACAATCTTCATTCCCTGGCCATCCCAAGAGAGAACCACAGCATCTCTTCTAAGGTGGGTAGGCCTTTTGCTGGGTAGTGAGATGCTACACCCTTTTTGCTTCCCTGCTACCTCGAAAGATGGAGGAACTAAAACTCTATTGCCATTCACTTACCCTTTGGATATCTGCCTTCTTGATATAAAGATCACAATCTTAAAGAACTAAAGATATCCTTTTAGTTCCATATAAAAGCTTATAATTAGCCTATTACAAAACAATGTGCTTACTCATAAGAAACATCCTGATTTGACTGTGTTTTGTAATTTTAATTTCTCTTGAAGTTTACATAAGAACAGCTATGCTTGTAAAGGTAAAGGCCTGGGATACAGTAAACAGCTAGGTGGGCTGACTTGGGATTCCCCATCAGAGTTTCAATATGTCGTCTTCCTAGAAGCATATCTTCACATAAGTGTGGTAACACCATTTTCACACCTTCCCAGGGCTCTGCCAGAGAAGCAGCCAGCCTCCAGGATGGGGAGAAAAAAGTGTTAAAATGAAGCCTCCTTCTGAAAGGGCACAGCTCCCATGCTGCAGCAACAAAGAACCATTTCTAAGAACTCCAGAAAACTAAGGCAAATCCAAGATGTTCAACCACGCTCGTGAATAATGAGAAGCTATTTTAAATAGCAATGAGATCAAAGTATTTATCTATCAAAATGAGAAAAATTGCAAATGTTTGCTAAAACGCAGTGTGGGTGAGAGTGTGCAGAAACGGCCGTTTTCACCGATAGAGGAAGGTGTGTGAAGGAGTGTAGCACCTTCACCCAGCCGTCTGGAAAGAGCACAGTGAAGCACAGCTCTCTCATGTATCCTACCAACGCATTCATCCCTCTGCAGAGTCAGGCTCACAGCCACATCTTCCTGGATGCACTGTTTGCGATTTCCCCACTCTGCAAGTGACCCAGATTTAAACAATGGCAGATTTGTTAAATAGATATACAGTAGAATAACCTGAAATTATTCAAAACATTAAAAAGTAACTTGTACAGAAAAAAACTCAACATATGTTGCTAAATATTAAGTGTAAGGTAAAAACGAGCCCTTTAAAGAAATGTATCTGGACTTGGGCAGCAAGGACTGACATCTTAGGCTGGACGATTCCAGTCATCTGTCTGTGGGAGGCTCTTCTACACATTGTAAGATGCTGATCAGAATCCGTGACCTCTGACTAGTAGATGGCAGGAGTGACTGCCCAAGTCTTAGCAGGCACATTCCTCTAATCTAGCAGGTCTCATCCTGTGGGTCATGGCTCCTTTGGGGGTCACATATCAGATATTTATATTGTGATTCATAACAGTACAAAATTATAATTATGAAGTGCTAATGAAAGAATTTTATAGTTGGGGGTCACCACAGCATGAAGAACTATATTAAAGGGTTACAACGTTAGATCTAATCCTAACACTCAGGACTCTGAGGGAAGAGGATTACCGGTTGGAGGTCATAATGCACTACATAGTGACTTCTACATCAGACTGAACTACCAACAAAGACCCTATCTGAAACACACACACACACACACACACACACACACACCAAAACCAAGCAAAGAAGTAAATAAATATCTTGTTCCTGAGTACAGAAGATCAAAAATACCTACAGAGGTGGCCAGATGTTGCCTAGGGAGAGGGAGCAGGGTACACGTGGATGCAGCCATGTGTTTGAAGCAATGTTGTAGACTGTGTGGCCCTTTAGAGCTAAGAGGCCTTAGGTACTAACCAAGATCGACTTTTGATGTCACTGTGTGTTCTTGCTCAGGAAACCTCTCCAACTCAGTTCCCTACTCATGGATATTCTGTGTCACAGATTACAAGCAAAGTGCAACCACTCAGCCAACACTCCAGAGCTGCCTGCAGAGGCCCTTCCCTCCGTGCTCTAGGCTTTCATTTCAGACATGCTGTAGAAACAGGAGAACCATTCTGGTTCATTTCCTTTCATTAGAATTCTTCAGACTGCCCAACACCTAGGTATCTTGGAAGAATGTTCTCATGTAGAGTTTCTTTAGACATTAGTCTGTGGAAGTGCGGCACTTGATCTGAGCAGGAGCTTCTGTTTGGTTGCCAGGTGGCCAACTGTGGAAGCTAGGATAGTGCATCTAAGCCTGGTTTGTGGTATTTCCTCTCTCCCATGCAGAAATTTAAAATAATAAATGGCATCAAGGTTACATGGAAAAGGCAAAGTGTTCCCCTAGAGTCTGGATGGCATGGCCTTTGGTGTGATAACCAAACCTCACTTGAGCAGAAGCTCCTTGTGGGCGGGCTTTACTTGTTCTTAGATATGATTGCTACGTCAGAGTGGGGACATGAATGGGTGCTCAACCCAAATAGAACAAAGTCTTCAGTTACACTTAATTCATATGATTGCCGGGCGGTGGTGGTGCATGCCTTTAATTCCAGCACTTGGGAGGCAGAGACAGGCAGATTTCTGAGTTTGAGAGTTCGAGGCTAGCCTGGTCTACAGAGTGAGTTCCAGGACAGCCAGGGCTACACAGAGAAACCCTGTCTTGAAAACACCAAAAAAAAAAAAAAAAAAAAAAAAGCAGCAAGTATGTGTTTACTGAGAACCTACTGTGGTGTTCTGGAGGTTGTACTGGGAGGTTTCATGGTGATTAAAACATCCTTTTCTTGAGTTAGAAAAATCTGAACTCAAACTTCAACCCTGGCTTCTAGATAATAAATCAGAAAATATCTAAGTTTCTAAAATTGTGTGTTATTACAAATAACAAATCTCTCTCTCTCTCTACACACACACACATATGTGTGTATGTATACGTAATATAGGTATACACACATGGATGAGTGTATATCTATACACAGGCATGTGTAAATATACAGATATACACATATACTATTGGTTCTTTTCCAGATAGAAAGATAAGTAATTGTTATATTGATGATAGATAGATAGATAGATAGATAGATAGATAGATAGATAGATAGATGATAGATGATAGATAGATAGATAGATAGATTGATAGATAGATAGATAGATAGATATGGAGAGATGGTAGATAGATGACAGATAGATAATAGATAATACATAACAGATAGCTAGATGATAGAAAAATGGATAGACAGATGATAGATAGATAGATGATAGATAGATAGATGATAGATAGATGCATGAGAGATACAGAGACATGTAATATTAGATAGATGGTGGACAGATAATATTCTGCACTGGATTTAGTGAAAACTTTTGTTGCCAAGACCTTCTGGCCAGCCTAGGCAGACAGCAAAACTGAAACACTTGATTCTGTGGTATTCACATGGTTCAACACTTATTACTTCAAAAATATGTTAGTGAAACGCCATAGATTATAGGTGGTTCTGCAAACATGAGTGTGTTCTCTATCCCAGAGACTCACTCAACTCTCAAGTAATAATATTACTCAAAGTGAGAACTGGGAGATCAGAGCCTATGCTGGATCACATGGTCAGGAGAGACTTTAAATGCTTATTTTTTTCCCTTGTATGGCTGTTTTGCCTGTCTGTGTCTAAACATTGCATACATGCAGTGCTCATAGAGATCAGACGAGGGTGTTGGATGAACTGGAAGTGGAGCTGTGGAAGGTTGTGGGGTATGGTTAAACCCAGGTCTTCTGGAAGAGCAGCAGTTCTTTTCACCTGAGTTAACTTTCCAGACCCCTCAGGAAAGATGTTTAAAAGATCCAGGGCAGTGTTTGGTGTATGGGTAAGAAGTGGGACCAGAAGGGGTGGCCAAGAAGAACTGTGGTCATTACACAGTGTGAGGTGGCTAGTGTGGCTCTTGACTCTCCTCCTAATCAATGTTCTACCTAGAGATTAGTATGAGCCAGACACCCTCCAAGCACTGCAGAAATGCAAAGTCATTTCCTAACAAACACCGAACCCATCCACTGTCAAGAGACACCTATGAGGTAGTTCCATTGTTAGTTTGTCTTTGTAAATGAACAAGCTGAAGGGTCAGTAAATGCCAGGAAACTTCTCAGGGTCCTTTAAGAATTTACACCTGAGGCTGTTTTCACACCCCAAACTCCTCCATCCATTCCAGCATTTGCTCTAGCCTGTCTGGGACAGAAGATTCACATAAACAACACTTTCTGTGTTGTGTCTGCTTAGATAGATGTCTAGCAGACATAGAAGTTAAGGATTCTTTTCCTCGGCATGAAATGACCATCATGCTGGAGGCCCCAGATAGCTTTGACTGAGGAAAGTACATTTTGATTAAAAATTAGCAAATATTTTATGGAGAGAGAGAGAGAGAGAGAGAGAGAGAGAGAGAGAGAGAGAGACAGAGAGAGAGAGAGACAGAGAGA
>NW_021604753.1:1739380-1757697 GCF_004785775.1 Grammomys surdaster | reverse complement strand
GAGAGAGAGAGAGAGAGAGAGAGAGAGAGAGAGAGAGAGAGCTCGCTGGTTCTTTTTCTCTGAAGCACTGCTGGTATGTGTGTGTGTGTGTGTGTGTGTGTGTGTGTGTGTGTGTGTGTGCGTATTCTTATGTGTTTTCTTAATTGGAATCTAGCAAAGGTCTATGATGCCTCCCATGTGAAATGAACAGATGAAAACCTTTGTTACCAAAACTGATGGACCATGCTGAGCAGGAAAAAAGGTGGGATGCTTGCTTCCATGATACTCATGATATTGGTCCTAATCACTTTTAGAAGTATGTTAGTAAAATGCACGAAAGCATACATGCTTCTCTCACGACAGATATATTCTTCAGGGGTTTTGGTTTAGCTGAAATGAAGTATTTCTTTCTCAGGTACAACTCAGAGATATTCTCCAAAGAGGGCATCCCTTCTCTACAGGACAAACAAACCCCAACATATAAGGTAGAGGCTCCTGACATGTTCCTTCCCTGACTGTGCAAATCCTGGAGACTTAGAACAGATGTTATCTCCGGCCTTGCATTGCTTAAGGGTGGAATTCACATTGGCTTATGTCTGGAAAAAAATTACTGAGCCACACATCTGAACAATTCAGGGATTATTCTACACGAATTTCTACGTGCTCAGTAACAATGCAATGAATAATAAGGGACAGGAACCACATGCATTCTAATTGCCTCGTAGCAGGTTCTCTCCCAAAGCTCAAACACAGTGAGGATAAATCAGTAAGCAGTTCTTCTGTGAATAGAAATTACATCTGAGCCCTGCTTGTCATATCAGCAAAGTACATATCAAGTGCCCAGTTAATGCTTGTTTACTAAATACATGGATGAATGAGCTGTAAATTCTAACACTAGATGGGATCCTGTCTTCTTCACCTCTCTATTCTCTGTGGTAAGGCCCAAGGCTCAAAGGACTGACTTAGTACACTTGTTTCTCTCCAGGTGGGCCCCTGCTCCCCAGTGTTTGTTGACTGAATAGTGTCCAGAGGATGAGGCCTTGGCAAGAAGATAACGTGTGAACAAAAAGAAAAGTAGGCAGGAGGCGGATGAGTTCACTGCAAGTTCATGTCTGTCTTATTTTGGAAGGAAGTGGGAAAGGAGAACAAAGTTTCGTGAATAATCCTGCTTATTAAAATGGGCTCTCTTGCTCTGATGTGCTCAAGACGGGTGCAGCATCGTCCTGACTTCAGAGAGAGTGGGTGTACAGCTGACAATTTTCCATCAGATTTTTCATGAAGAAACAAGTCCCTGCCCCCACTCCCTTCCCTGTCCCTCCTCCTCCTGCTCCAGCCTGCCTTTCCTGCAGTGCTTCGGGCTGTTTCAAGGCACTGGGGGAGGCATTCATCAGGGGCTGACAAGCGGCAAAAGACATTAGCTTCCAATTACATTAAAAGATTTGAACACAGCATATCAGTGGTTCTGACCCTTTTGCCTAACAATAGTGCCTGGATCCAGTAGATGTGTGGCACCCATGGTCATTCTGTGGTGAGCATGGCCATCACAGATGTCCTACATCTGTTTCTTCTATCATCAAAAACATTTCTTCACTTTTGGAAAACCATTCTCTACCCTCCATTCATTTGGTTCTGGGGACTAAAGGAGCTAGCTAATTCTGAAAATTCTTAGCATACATTCCTGATTAATTAGTATTAACTACCAGGGTAGCTAGCATTAATTTGTATCATTAGAGTTTGTGAAATACCCATGTAACAGGAGAACATAAATAAGGAAATTTTCAGAGTGCATGATGGAGCTCTGATTAAATTAAAATATAACTCATCTTTGTAAAGAACTAAGCATAAACTCTGGAATATAAAAACAGAGGACATTTCAGAGAAAATGGAACAATAGAAAAGACGCAGATGCACAGCTTACACATGTGTTTAACTGGAGAACTGATGCAAGAAAGCCAACATTTTCATTGAAAAGAGTTCCAAAAACTAGAACACGTGTTGTTACAGAGGAAAGGAAATCGCCAAAGGAAAAGTACAAGGAATTTCCCTATTTTGAAAAGCATTATTCTAATGAAAAGATGTTCTTCATATTCTCCTGCTGAGGATTTAAAACAAGAAGTCAAAGCAAGACATGCCATTGTGTTTTAAGACAATAGGGGAAAAGGGAAAGGGTTTGTATGTTTTTTTAAAAAAAGAAAACAGAAAGGAACAGACAAATTACTAGAGAGTAGTGTCATACTGAACTCAAATGCTGACATTAAACAGGGGAAGATGCTGGGGAGATTATTTGAAAAATCTCACTAGTAATAGTCTCTAGATTAGACATTTTTATCTGTTCAAAGGAGAGGAGGAGGCAATAGATTTTTTTCTCAAATTCTCAACTGCTTGCTAGGTCAATGGACAAAATGTTCCACCAGAATGGAGGCAGATACCCAATGCCTGAGAAATAAGGCTTCTGAGGAAACAACACTGGAAGAGACTATAAGCAAAGGTGATTTTAAGGATAATTTTGAAAGAAAGTCCTCAGAGGGCAACGAAAACTACCTGGAACAGGAAATACAGGAATTTGAGAAATATGAATGGGCTCAACCCAGAAAATTTGTAGAATTGATAGAATAGCTGATTTATTTGACTGTAAGAAAAAAAAAGTTATAAGTTCTGTGGAGAAGTGAAGTAATTTATAAATAGAAAGCTAAGCATATGGAAAACAGAAACAATTATCAACAGCAGGAAAAGCATGAAGTTATAATGAAAAAATGTAAAAATTCATAGAGAAGTTTGGGACCCCCCCATCTGAATTAAGATTAGCAAGTTCACAGGCCTAGGTTCCAGGAACTAGCTGGCCACCCAAAGAAAGAACTAGCCAGGGGGCAGGTCAGCCAGGTCGTTCTGACAAAGAATAGCAGAACTAATAATTCAGGTTGGCTAAGTCACTCCAGGAAGTAGCTGACCACAAGAAAACAGTCAGGTTAAGGTCACATTCCTGAGTAAAATGTGTACAGGATGTTTCCCACTCCCCACCCTGGTTTATGACCAGCTAAATAATGAGTTAAGAATTTTCTACTATTTTTATGACGTAGGTAGAGATTTTCTACTGTTCCCTCTTGGTTTCCTCCTTCACCCCCCTGGTTTGTGGTTTTCTCCTTTAAATACCCCTTGCTTTCGAACCTTGAGGTCGATGCTCCTCTTGTGAGTCTCAGTCTCAGCCGGCTGATCCCCAAATAAAGCCTTTTGCGGTTGCATCAAGATCAGTGTCTCGTGAGTCATTGGATGGTCGTAATCTCCTGTGGTTTGAGTGGGGGTCTCCCCTATCCAGGGGCCTTTCAATATTACCAAGAAAAACTATTATAATGCTCACTGCTCAACAGTACTCTCACCTTCCTGGGCCTTAGTTTAATGTTTGACACATAGGAAGTGTTCAATATTATTTGTTGTCCATGTATTCTCATTAAACACATTGTGGTTAGAAGCCGAAATATCTCTCTATGAAAATGTAATTTGAATTTACAACAATACTTTAAAGTGTGACCTTATTTGTAAATCGTGTGTGTGTGTATGTGTGTGTGTGTATGTGTGTATGTGTGTGTGTGTATGTGTGTGTGTGTGTGTATGTGTGTGTGTGTGTGTGTGTGTGTGATAAGTTTAAAGTATGGAGCTGGGTAGATTCACTATCCAATACGACTGCTATTATTATAAAGGAAGGGAAGTAGTAACTCAGAGAAACACAGAGAAAAAAACTGTGAGACAATGTAGTTGTACTATAATTTGTATTTTCCCCTATCCTAGAAATATATGCTTGAAAAATCTTTCCGTGCCAGTAAATGTCAAACTCTCATTTTCAAATTCCTATTTTAACTTAATCACACTGAGATTATTGTGCCATGCTCTAGAGTATGGTTATTTTAAATTTTGTTTACTAATATCCTATGGATGAGTGTCTTTCTGTGTTCTATATAGAATGTGCAACAATTGACTCATTTAATATAGCTTTGAATAGTTTTGATCTGACAGCTTGAAATTCAGGGCTGTTTATATGAATTTCAGGATCTCTATCAATGGTATGAAAAGTCTTCTTACCAAATTTTCAAAACGGCTCCATTAAATGATAGTTTACATATTATAAAGTTTATTCCTTTCTGTAAATTTACACAAACTTGCAACAAACACCATCATTTACTTTTGTAATGGGTTCAATTTAACTCCTTACTTCTAAAATATAGTTTCAAATCCTAAACCCCAGGTCTATAGACATGGACACCTAGAGCCACAAGAATCTAGCAGAGGAAAGGTAATGTTTTCTCTTAGAGATTTTGGAGGGCACACAACCATGCATATCCTGTATTGCCAAAAACACTCCCCCTCCCCGTAGGCCCATAGGGAGTGGCACTACTAGGAGGTGTGGTTTTGTTGGAGTAGGTGTGGCCTTGTTGGAGGAAGTCTGTCACTAGTAGGTGGGCTTTGAGGTTTCATTCAACATACACGGCAAATAAAATCAGAATATTTACCTTGGTTTGCTGATGCCCCAAATTAAACAGAGCCTAATGCTTACATTATTTTTAATTTGTACTCCTGGACTGAGCCTAGAACTCAAGATTTTATTTTATTTTCTGTCTCTCTTTAATAAAGCACCAGGTGAAGGGGAAACAAAGATTCATTTTGTAAACCCAGACAACATCACAAACTCATCCAAGTCATATCAGTGCAATAGAATGACTCGTCTTGTTCACATGGAGTCTCTGATGCAAAGTAAGATCCAGACACAATGTGGGCAATATGTTTTCTGGGTTTCTCTCCATCATGACTCTGTTCTCTGTGGCTGAAAGGTCAGCAATGAGTTTCCTAGATTTCTCTCCACTATGACTCCATCCTGTGAGGCTGCTATTATGGTCTATCCCACCTCATTACTTCTGTACTTTGTGGTGACTAGCTATTTGTCCCATTTTCCTCTATCTTCTGTCTCTCTGCTTTCCTTTTTTTCTTCTAATTCTTCTCCCTCTTCCTTTTCCTCCTCCTCCTCTTCCTCCTCCTCCTCCTCCTCTTCTTCTTCTTCTTCTTCTTCTTCTTCTTCTTCTTCTTCTTCTTCGTTTTTGATCTTTTTGTGTCCTACCTCCTTTGTCCCCTTCTGAAGACCATGCCAATGAAAAGTCAAAGTTCAAGTACACAAATTGGGGCAAAGATCCCCATCCTGGCTTTGTTTTTAGTCTTTGAACTTATCTGTACACCTAAGAGAGCATAGCAGATAACAAGCACGTTAAAAAAGTCATGATTATAATGTATTACTTGTGTACAGCTAACCTCTCTAAGTTCTTTCTGGGACCAATAAAACAGGTTCCCAGAACATGTTAGTCCCATATTGGTCCAAGAGGATAAAGATCCACAGTGTGCTTGACGTCTACATTTTCTCTTCAGAACTCTGTAAGAAGTAATCAGAAATACCATAAGGTACTGCCGAGTATCCATACTGTAACTCAAGTCTCATAATCTTTTGGCTGTTGAATGTATTGCCTGTCCCTTGCCCTCCTCCCCAACCTTGAAAATCTGTGGAATAAAGTGGGAGGAAAAAATAGAGGGCATCAGGGAGCGCATGAGAGGAAGAAGAGGATGAGAAGTAAAGAGAGATAGTAAATAAAGAAGGTTAATAGAGAAAGAAATGGGCAAATTGTCTCGAGACTCACTGAAGCAATTTATTAGTGTACCTTGTTGATAAGGTTTAAATGACCATAGGAGGAATCATATGATGGCCCATACTTCTGCTACTTACAGTACAGTGTTCCACATTTAAGCCTATCTATTCCTTTCAATCTCAGTCGGGTAGGTGACCTCTGCTGAGAAGCAGCTTTCGTAAGCTGAAATAGGTCTAGACAGCCAGGAGTGGATTCATTAGTAGCTGAAAAGAATTATGCTAAAGAAGTAAATAGCCAGGCGGTGGTGGTGCACACCTTTAATCCCAGCACTTGGGAGGCAGAGGCAGGCAGATTTCTGAGTTCGAGGCCAGCCTGGTCTACAGAGTGAGTTCCAGGACAGCCAGGGCTATACAGAGAAACCCTGTCTCGAAAAACAAAACAACAACAAAAAATTAAAGAAGTAAATATGGTTTATTCGGCATTACAGAGCTAGAGAGCAAAGAGTTATTGAATTATTTGACTTCGAAGCAACAAGCGGCAAATCCAAGCCGTGCCACCTGCAATCAGTGAGAGTCATTATCATCACGCAGATGGCTGTGTCTGAGAGAGTTCCAGGCCAGTGGTTTGCAAACTTAGCCACAGACTGTAATCACCTGAAAGCTTCAAAAATAGTCTCAGTGCCTAGATTGTACCTCAGACCAACTAAATGGAGAGATTGTTGTTTTCAAAGGTCCCTAGATAGCTCTTACGTGCAGCCAAATTTACCAAACTGTGATCTTGGCTAACTCTGTAAATCAAATCAATGTTGGAGGTGCTCTGTAGAAAGCCTGCATGTCAAGTAGCTCAAGAAATGACTGCACCTGTTGGGTAATTGAGGCAATGATTCAGGGACTGTCAAAGGACTATGAAAAGTCCATCTGTTCAAGAGGACAGTTAACCAAGTGACAAGCTTCAAAGCTGACTTCCACATTCCCTGACATATGGGTTGCCCCAAGTATTTGATGGTCTTGGCTTGTTGGTGTCTGCCTGTTTATAGCCATCTGCTGCCAGCAACTCTGGAGGAAAGTGACATGCTGGCAGGCAGCTACCTTTTATATTTGTCTCTACTAAATTACCTCATTCTTCAACTGCTTAAACAATACAGCTGTTATGGTTTCAGTTGGTTCTTCTAGTTCCATGTGTTAAAACCTTATGCCCCAGTACCACAGAATGTAATTCTATTTATAGATGGTATTTAAGATGACATCATCTTAGAATAGGGTGAGTCCTCAATCACGTATGTTTGGTGCTATCTTTGAAGGAAAAATTTAGACAAGAGCAATGCTTGTAAGAAGAAGCCATGTGGAGATGTATACAGAGATTTAGAGTGATGCTCCAGGCAGTTAGTGTACGCCCAGCGTACCGTAACCCCAGGGGCCAGGCAAGACGCAAGGACCAGCTTATCTCTCCAGATTCTCCCTCAGAAGAAACCAACCTAACTGCAGCTTCTAGACAACAAGTTTACAATTTGAAGTCATCATTTTGTGAGCCCATGCAGCAGCTTATATTATAGGAAACTCATACAGAATTCCTCCCTGGGAAAATCTGCACCGTACACTGATTAGAGCGAATGAAGGTTTAGATGTGAAACCTTAGGAGAAAGGGCCAGGAGCCACTCGAAGCCTCAGTTCCAATCCCACTTTCAGGTCAGTTTTTCAAATAGCTTTTCCTGGCCGCTCTTGCTCCCTGTTGCAGAGGCAAGGACACTTGTTTTGTGTACATGTATGGATAACTTAAAAATTTGTGTGGACCCTGCTCCTGCCTTAATTCTTCTTTTTTGCCATTTTGAAATTCTTGGTTTTTTTAAAGAAATATTTCAACTTTGTTTTTTAAACAAAGATCTGTTTTTTCCCTTTTCACTGAGTTTAACAAACTGTCAGTAGATCTGCTTACCAGCTTGTCGCTGTAATTAGAGCCAGGTTACTTTCTTGAAGGAATTTTTTATATATTCATTCCACAAGTTAGGTTCCTTTAGAACAGCCTGTTTTACATCATAAGAAAATGACAGAACAGAAGATGTGGAAATCCAGTCTTGGCATATGAACTTCAGCTTTGACCCTGTGGTGACCAACTGTGACCCAGAGTCCAAAGGAGTGCATCCCCTTAGGACATCTGAAAGTGGCTGGCTGCTGTGCCATTTTGCTAATATGATTGTTTTATTTACAACACCTCTAGAAATTAGCACAGGTTTAGATGGTACTTAGAATAATGGAACATTTAGGGAGTCTTCATCACGTCTTCACATCTCCGCTAGTTACTCAGCGATGCCCTATGAGCAGCTAATCTGTGTCCCACTGTGGCCCAAGTAACCTTCTATGTACCACCTATATTGTATGAGCTATGTGACTTGTCACAACCAACAAAACTTACATAGAATTATTAATGTGGCACTCCCCAGCTGAAGCTTTAAGAAACATTATGTATTTGTGATAGTTAGGGTTTCAATTTAGGATAATAATCTAGAATCATCCATGAGATAGGTCTTTGGTCTGCTTTTTGGGAGGGTTATCTTGATTTTGTTGATTGGCATATCCACTGTGAGTGATACCATTCCCTGGATGACATCCTGGACTAAGTGAATAAAGCTAGAGGTGACATCCATCATTTACTGCTTCCTGGTTGTGGATTCTGTGTGGTCAGATGCTTCAAGCTTCCACCTCTTGCCTCCACATCATGTAGTGCCTTGAACTATGAGCCTGTCCTGACTAATTTTATTCAACTTGACATAAGAATCGGTCTGCAAAGAGGAAACCTCAATTGAGACATAAGATCCAGCTGTAAGGCGTCTTCTGATGGTCATCCTAGGTTCTATAAACAAGGAGGCTAAGCAAGCCATGGGGAGGAAGCTAGAGAGTCACATCCCTCCATGTCACTAGGAAGTGGAACTGTGACAGCCTTTCATCTTGCCTTACTGCATCTCTGTCTTCTGTCATTGGAGAAACAACCCATGTAGAAGCTGACCCAAAGATAAGTGGGACAGGCCCATGTGTAGTCTGGAGTCACTGCCTCTCCACAAACACATAATACTCAATAGGCCAGTGTATCTACCCATTTTCACTCTAGAGATATTTCTTCTGGCTACATCTTAAAGCCACACTACTCTTTAATTAACTATTTGACTTCTGGGAAAGCATTAAGATGGCTAACATTTTTTTTTAAATTATAGGAAAATATGTTCTGATTTTGCTTTTAAATGAGTCATCCAAAGAAGGAAGTCTTTGCTATGCAAAGTTATAATTGTAAAAGCTGGCCCACCAGTGACATTTCCTCTGGTGAGCTTGCAAAGCTTCCCCAGGACTGACCTTTCCTCTTTTGCCACCTTTACCCTCTTATGTCTCCCTCTACTCAGTTATTACAATCTGCAAAAGTGCCATTTCTGATGTCTTATTTTTGTGGCATTTATGCATACTCTCCTTTCATATCCCTTGTTTACACAGACCCTCACTAAGCTCTGTTTCTAGTAGTAATTCTCGTTAAAGATTCTCAAGGAAACACCATAGCACAGCCCTCTGACTCTCTTGATCATTGTCAGTGTGTTTGGAAAATATTTGGGAGTGTTTACTTGTATTTCAGATTAGTCTTTGAAGAATGATAAGAACAAATGAGAGACAGCAATTCCTTGCCTTCCACACAGACTTCCTCACCTCCCCAGAAGGAGGGTCCTTCCTGTTGCTGTCTATCTCGTGAAAGCAGAGGTTGAATCTGTTTGTTTTTGTTTTGTTTTGTTTTGTTTTGTTTCTGAATCTTGTGAGAGCATAAGTGATTGTGCTATCATGACAGAAGACTATGGTTTCAAGGTCCACTCATGGGACATCCCTCCAGAGTGAGGATGGACAGAGGCTTCAACAGGGGATCACTTCAACAGGGAATTTGACCTCAACTTCTGACTCCCAGCCACCCACATTTTTTTCCTTAGCAGTCATGGAATCAACAACTCTAGTAGCTTCAGAGACTATGTAGGCTTAAATAATGGAACATTTGACAGAAACCACGGAATATCACAAAGGTCGGAGGGGGACTGTGTTCTTATTTTCTGTTGCTCTGTAACGAATTGCCACAATTTAATGGTTTAAGAAATGTGTTTTTCTATGGTTACTATGGGTCAGGAGTCTAGATGAAGCTTACATATATCCTCAGCTCAAAGTCTTGAAAAGCTAGAATTGAGGTCCTTTGAAAACTCCCACACTAGGAGGGTGATAGCTAATAGTGTCCAAGACAGAATTACCTGTCATCTAGATGTGCCAAAGGCTATGAATGGAACTTGGCTCAATGTACAGAAAGTATCTTACTCATTGTTCTGTGTGAAGGCTTTAGATCAAACCCAGCTTCATCTCTATTCTTTCTTCTTTCTTCCCCGGTGCACCATGTTGTCTTCACATCTGACATGTTTGTTTCTTGCACATTTTTTTGTCTCCAGGGCTTTACACATTGCCTGGAACATCTAGAGATGGGTTCAATAAATATTATTCGAATGTGTGAGAGACTTCTGGTTGTTCAACACATGCTTGTGTAACTAAATGCAACCAGTTCGAACAAGCATCATGTAAGATGTGGAGTTTGGGCTTCACTGAGGCAGCTAGAGGGTGTTCTTGAGAATCTCGGTTACAAACTTGCAGGTAGATCAACAGGAAATGGACAGCTAGATGTTTGGTTTGCATTCTATCCAGGGGAAATACTCCTTTCTCTTTGAAATACAGCCCTGGAATGTAAACCTTGACACAGTCTAAATCATATCACTCATAGTTTTATCTTCTGGGATCAAGCAGGTTACAAAAGGAAAGACAAATTAGAACTTTGAACTCAATGACATTTTTGGTTGAAATTCCAGATGTTGACATTTCACACTCTGCGGTGCTTAACTTCTCTGACGTATGGCTCTTACTATGTAGCCCAGGCTGGCCTCAAATGTGTATTTTTACCTTTCTTATTGCTGTCACCAAATACCTGATGGGAACAACTTCAGGGTAGAGGGATGCTTTTGGTTCACAATTTGAAATACAACATCCGTCGTGGTGGGGAGAACATGGCAAAGTTCCTGGTGGTAGAAAGTGAGGCTAACACTTCTCTGGGACCTATTAGACCTCTGAAGACCAGAAGCAGAGGGTATGGACTTCAAATGGGGCCATCTGTAACCATTTCTCCTAGCTTTAGAACCCTATATGCATTCACTACACACCATGTCCAAAGGTTTCATCCCCACCACACACATGGGAAAAATGAAAGCAGTGCTACCAGCTGGTGATCAGTTCAAACACATGAACCTATGGGGAAAATTTTATGTTCAAACCATTACACTATCCCACTTTGGCCTTGGACTTGCTATATAGAACAGGTTGGTCATAAATTCTTAAACCTCTTACTTTGTGCTCCTGGATGCCAGGACTATAGGTATATCCACTATATCCAACTCTAAAGTTGATACTTTTCAAGATTTATTTTTTTGTTTATGCGTGTATGTACAAACGTGTATGTGTGTACGTGTGTGTGTGTGTGTGTGTGTGTGTGTAGTGTGGTATGCAGGTGTATGCGGGTACCCACAGAAGCCAGAAGAGTGCATCACATCCCCTGTAGCTGGTGTTACAAGTAGTTATGAATCACTTGACCTGGGACCTGAGAACCTGATCCTCTGTGAGAGCAGCAACTGATATTAACCACTGAGCCATATCTCCTCTCCTCAATTTCTTTTTTAAAATGGAATTGTTCATACAAGTCTTTAGTTTTCACGGATTAAGCATTTTCATGCCTGAACATGGTGAATTAGTTCCACAAGCCCACTAACCAAAGTGGCATATTTCCAACCAACACTTTATTAACATACTTTAAATCTGCAGGCATCATTGCCCTAAAACTGGTGCTGTATATTTAGCCAGCATCATGAGAGACATCTGCCCAACGAGGCAGCAGCATTTCTCCTGATACATCATCTGTTTATTTTGGTAGCTGAGCAACTTCTGGAACAACAAACAGACACCTTTGGAAACAAAGATGGAATTTTGGGTATCTTAATTGATATGGGTTGTCTAAAATTAAAGGTACTGCTGTGTAACTGGAACACAGAATTAGAACCTACAGTTTTGGAAATATGCGCGAAAATGAGTGTTTGTCAGAAACTTCAGCACTGGGAAAGTAGGCTGGCTGCTTCAAGGACAATTTATTCTTGTAAATTGATTATAAGAATTCTATAATATCGATAATCTGACTAAACAAAGCCTACTAGGTTTGACTGACTTAGATCATTTGCTTGCTCGAAAAATTGGCATTTAATTTTCTTTCACTTTAAAAATTATGAATAGAACTAGTGATTAAAAAATTCCTACTTGTGGGAGTGGATACTGAAATTGGCCATGGATTCATTTATTTTTAAGTAAGGAATTATTACTGTTTAAGATGAGTACACCTTAATTCAAAGGAAACACTCTTTAGTTCCCTTGGATAGATGCAGAATGAGTTGTTTGACTCTTTTCATGTACTTGGTATGTTGTATTATATGTGCAGGGTCCAGGACATTGAGTTTCATGTTCTTCTAGGAAAGTCATATGTGCAAGGGGAAAGAGTAATTTTCAAGTGTCTTCAGACATCATTTTCATCTGAAACCCTGTTAGCACACAGGAAAACACAAGGAGAAACCTTGCTGGTACTCCTGCCTCCTTTGCTGGGATAATGAACACTGTGGAAGTAATTAAAGAGCAGGAGTCGCAGGAAAACACGATGCTTAGAAAACAACTTGTATGTCGATCAGGATGAGGGTCAGCCTGTGTGGTCATGGGCAGAGTACTTAACCTTCATCAACAACAACGGTGATGGTGGTGACATGGAATAATGGCTGTGGGCCACCTGATCTTTGTGTATCAGAAGCCCATAATCACTATGACTTAAAGAAGATGAATCCAAGCCAAACAATGTAGACTAAGACTGGCAGCTGTGCTTCAAGAGCTTCAAGGATCCTTCTGGGTTGCACTCTCATGCCTGGGCTATTGTTCCCATTGACACTGACAAAAATGGTTTGATATTACATGCCAATTCCAAACAGCAGGATGGGAGAAAGGAGGATAAAGGGGATAGAGACATCGGTGTTTCCACTCACATTCTCTGGTGGAATCTTAGAAAGACAGTAGCCTATAACTTTAAGAGAGAGAAGATCATGTAAACCTTAATTTGGGGCCCCTCAAGCCAGCTAAAACTCAGGGTGGCCTCCGGCAAGAGGAAGAGGATGTCACCCCTGGGGGCACAGCTGCAGGTGTCAGAGTATTGAAGTTTCTTAGCACAAGAGTTGTCAGTAAGCTGTCATTTTTATCCTATGACAGAACCATCAAATGTGGAAAACACGTTGAAAGTGTTTTCCTTAATGAACAGAGGGCTTCTTTTCTCTTATAAAGAATGCCTACATGTAGACCACATGAAGTCACTGTGAGTTCTCAGTTACAATATGCCCTACAATAGAGGAGAGACATCCACTTTAGATAACCTTGACAGTTTCTTTTTTTCCTTTCTCCCTTTCTCCCACATTTAATTTCATCATAATATTTAAAAATAAAACTATGTTTTTAGAACATAGTCATTGTCACATGTTATAAAGTATTTACAGTGATTTTTGGCTTTTCAACATATAATTTGCAAAAGAAGCCTTGTCTTGGGTTAAGATAATAAAAATGCCAATATGGAATAACAAATTGACAAAGAAATTTTAGGTTTTACATTGAAACTTTCATATCCCAGGATTCCTTTAAGTTCAGGAAAATCTGAGATGACTGGTCATATGAAATACCCTTAAAAGGACACCAGGAGGAGCTTTACTGATCTAAACATCTCTGCCATAGCTAGGAAATGGGTTCTAATAACCTCCCCGACACTGCATTCAGCCAGTCTGACTTAGTTTTACAGCCATTATTACCATCAAAAGAAAGAACATGATAATTGGTTAGCATGACTTCACACAACCATCTCTTGGTGGAGACTGTGAATCTGGCTCCATGTGAGTTTACAGGGGTTAGTTTCCAGATAATCACAGGGATATCAGTGTCAGCAAAAGGGTGTAGGGTGTTCAGTGTACAAGACAATAGTTTCCCATAACAACAGGAGCCCCACTTGCCTCCTTTCCTCCTCTCTCTTCCTTTCTGTTCTCAGACTTCTTTCTCTGTCCCCGTTTTTTCTTCTTTCACTCTTACAGGCTAACCATTGTGCCACATTCAAAGGTCAGCTGCTCATGGATCTCAAGCTCAGGCAGCTCTTTTTTTGTTTTGTTTTGTTTTTTGTTTTTTGTTTTTCGTTTTTTGGCTTTTCGAGACGGGGTTTCTCTGTGTAGCCCTGGCTGTACTGCCTGGAACTCACTCTGTAGACCAGAAATCCACCTGCCTCCGCCTCCCAAGCACTGGGATTAAAGGCGTGCGCCACCACCGCCCGGCTCAGGCAGCTCTTAAATTCGAGAAGAGGGATAATTAAACTTTGGTAGTCTGTGATGTGCTTGTGGAGTGCAGAGAAACAAGCAGACAGACAACTAGATAGAGATGAATTGGTAGTATGATAGAAAATATACAAAATATTCTGCCAAACCAATACAGCAGGGATTAACTTCTGGAACAGATGAGGACTCAGGGATGCTTACAAAGGAGACCTTTAACAGATCTGAATGGTGGAGGGTATGTGATGTTTTCCAGCATGAGGTTCCCTTGCCTTCCCAACTGTGGTATTTATTTGTTATGTGCATTTCACGGTCATGCTTCCTCAATAGAAGTAAAAGAAATGTGAATAATAATTAGCAAATCTACACATTGCCAACTGTTGTCATTAGATTTTTATCAATCACTAGACAAGTATATAGAATTATTTCTTCTTTTTAAATGTAGGTATATATGCATGTGCATGTATGACTTGTGTGCATATGTATGCAAGTGCACATGAATGAGGGTACATGCAGAGGTCACAGGGCACTCTCAAGTGTCTATCCTCACCTCCCACCTGCTTCAGACAGAAAATCTTATTGTTCTCTGTTGCATATACCAGACTAGCTGTGCCCTGAACTTCCAGTGACTGTCCTGTCTCTATCTCTCATCTCTCTATTAGAGACCTGGAAGAAAACCCCACACAACTGTATCAGATTTTACATGAGTTCTAGGAGTCTGAACTCAACTCTTCATACTTTCTTGAACAATAAGTGCTTCTATTTGCAAGACAGATTTATTTCTTGGGGTTTTGGAAACAAGTAATTTCTCTCTGTAAAGATTTCAGGTGCTTAACCTATATCATTGATGTCTTCACTGTTGATATTAACCAGGAACTGGAGTTAACTAGGCACAGTTGTGTTGGGAGATTGTGAATATACACGTAATAAGAAGCAAGTTTACCAAGTATGGTGGTTTGTATATCCCTGGAAGTGGCACTATTAGTTGTGTCCTTTTTGGAGTAGGTATGTCCTTGTTAAAGGAAGTGAGTCACTGTGGAGATGGGCTTTGGGGTCCTAGTGCTCATTCTCTGCCTCCCCCTATCTACCTGCAGAAGACGGTCTCCTCTTGGTTGCCTTTGGATCAAGATGTGAAACTCTCAGCTTCATGTCTGCCTACATGCTGCTATGCTTCTCTCCATGGTGATAGTTGACTGAACCCTTGAACTGTAAGCCAGCCCCAGTCCAATGTTTTCCTTTATAAGATTTGTCTTGGTCATGGTGTCTTTTTACAGCAATAAACTAAGATACCAGGTATCTGGATCAGGTAGTTGCCATTTTGGATATCCAAGGGAAACAGACGACCATACTTCTCTAAACTAAAGCTGAGTCATTTTATTCTGCTATCTGAAGTCATGCTGGAGCTGGACCAATGGTTGAACTGAGGCCAGTAGGAGAGCAACCATGAGATTTTCTGTGACCAAAATGGCTTTCTGAGTTTCACTCTTGATAGATTGCTTGGACAGTATTTTCCTCATGGGTAAAATATTGTTTTCTCATATCTGAGTTATCATATTTGGCCCACAAATGAGAGAGCTGGATGGACAAAAACATGTACAGCTTCAAATAACCCCAGAGGTATTTATTTGTTTATTTATTTATTTCCTCAGTAAATAGAAGAATAACAACCCCTATGATATTTCTGTGTTGTGATCCATATTTAACCCCTCTCCCATTACAAAAAACACCAGGACCCATTAAACCACAACTTTGCAACCTCCCAAAATCACCATCTCTGACCTGATGATTACTATTGGTGTGCAGCCCCAGTGGATGATTAGATCTCTGCATACAAAGAAAAGGTGAATTTGAAAACAGGACAAGGTAGGAGTTCACTAATGCCCACAGAGTGTTCCTGGAAACAAGGGCTTTGAATCCCCTGGGGGCACTATTAGCCTCATTTTAAACAAAAGGAAGCCCAGCTAGGAGAAGTAAAACAACTAACTATGTCACCTGTCTGGGAGGAAGTATGCAAATCCAAGAGTTACAAGCTTTTTCTTTACTACCATGTTCCCTCTGTCAGACTAATTTTGAGGCCATCCTGGGGTACATTCTAAGGTGAAGTAAAAACAAATGGACAAACAAACAATGAATTGGAATCAGCAAGTGGACTGGATGAGCAGCAAGGCTGAAGAGCCAGCTCCTTGATCCATCTACTTGCTTTCTGTCGCATTAGCTGATGAGTTTCTGTCATAGCATCATTGAAGCAAAACCGATGTAACCCACCAGTGTCTAAGACAGGAAAGGAGGGTCTCAGGAAGGGAATGTTGCTGCATCTCTCATAGGCAGATGGTGGCAATGCATTATGGGATCACTGCTGTGCATAATCATTTAGCATCGTCTAATCCAAACACACGCGTGCAAACTCTGCACTATGCCATTTCATTGCCAGCAGTGTGTCCAAACCCCCACCTAGAAAAATATACTAGAATGTTTGAGGCATGATTCACATCACCGTTAAAATAGAAACTACTCAAATTTCCCTGAGCAATAGAAAGAGAAACTAAAATAATATAATCACACACCAGGAAATAACACATGTAACAACGTGGCTATGTCATCCAAATATATACTGAGCAAAAATAGCCAGACACTAAAGTCCAAGATGCTGGCCCAGTATGCATGATGTCCTAGGTACAATATCTAGAATTGTATAAAATCAATTAAGATGATGCATGTCTATAATCTCAGCACTCACATGAGTCATGGAAGGAGGAAGAGCAAAAGACAGAAGTTTTGGACCATCTTCTGCTACACAGCAAACCCAAGGCTAACCTGGGAAATATGAAACTCTGTATCAAAAAAAGGTATATATAGAAATAATTTATTTATATAAATTTTTGAACTAGACAAAGCTATGATATTAGAAGAGGACACGTGACTCAGAGAAGTGGGCCTAAAAGAGGACGTAAGCCAGGACTTCTGGGGTATGGATGGCATTCTCCAGCTAGCTCTGATTAAATGACTTTGTGGCTGAGCTGATCACTTTGTGGAAAGCCATTGAGCAATATTCTTAAGACCTAGGCACATTTTGAAGGTACATTACACACAACTAAGTAAAAAATAAAGTCTAAGATCCACACAAAATTAGAAAACATGCTAGCTAAAGGCTACCAGAAAAATCAGTGAAAGACGAGAGCAGGGACTGATACCATAGATATTTCTTTTTGGATCTGGCATTTTGTATTTAATTAACTCAGCATTACAAAGGGGGATACAGTTGTCACCCCTTCTTAGAGAAACAAGTCTAAAAAGCTTGATTATGTTGACCCTGACTGTTCAACAGGTAAGAATGGAGCATCCCACATCCAATGTCCCAGTTCTTACCATCATGTGATGGCATATCTTTTACAATTGACTTTGGATAACCAGGGGCATTTTAATTCACAGATTTACTCCTTGGAAACTCTCAAAGAGCTAAGATGAATTCTCCAAATTTTCTCTGGGATAA
Source organism: Grammomys surdaster (assembly GCF_004785775.1). Taxonomy (NCBI): domain Eukaryota; kingdom Metazoa; phylum Chordata; class Mammalia; order Rodentia; family Muridae; genus Grammomys; species Grammomys surdaster. The sequence goes on along the minus strand of NW_021604753.1, from coordinate 1,740,170 downwards.
AAACCTGTTTGTGTCAAAAATCCAATATTAACTGAGATGAATAAAGTCTATTTATCAAAAATCAAGGCAGCTACAGAGAAAATCATGAAGGCTATAACTCTCTGCTTGCTCAAGTTTCCTTTGGAATAAAGCACACTGTAGATCACTGCATAGTAAGTGCTAAAGATGCAGGTTGCTTCAGTCGTTTGGGAATCAGAGGACTGTTAACATCAGCATAGGGTCTATGATGATGTGTTGAAAGATGGTTGGCACCCAGAGAGAAGTGTGTGTGCCTCATGCTTTATGACATGTTTTGTCACTTGGAAAAATTAAAAGGTGGAGAAAATTATCACAAAGATTAGAAGCCAAATTCCTCATGTTGTCAGTTCTGTGATTTGGGAACTTTACATTTAAAATAATAAAAGCAGAGAATGCAACTAACAGGAAAGGAGAAGTGGGCTTCTGATAATAACCAGACTGGTGGAGCTTAAAACCCAAAGCAGGAGGACCTCAATTGTGAGGCCAGTCTGGGCTACATACTGAGACAAAGTAGACAAATGGACAAACTGACAGGGTGAATTGGAATCAGGAGTTGGTCCTATTGGGCAGCAGCAGCAAGGCTGGAAGGCCAGCTCCTGCTCTATCTACATGTGTTCTCTCTCACTCAATCTACATATGTTCTCTCTCACTCCATCTACATGTGTTATTCCTCACCCCATTTACACAGGTTCTGTCTAACTCCATCTATGTGTTTCCTCTTACCTCATCTACATGCCTTCTCTCTCACTCCATCTACATGCCTTCTCTCTCA
>NW_021604753.1:1717109-1739370 GCF_004785775.1 Grammomys surdaster | reverse complement strand
CTCCATCTACATGCCTTCTCTCTCACTCCATCTACATGCCTTCTCTCACTCCATCTACACACGGTCTCTCTCACTCCATTCATCTGTGCTCTCTGTAGCTGGTGAATTTCTGTCATAGCGTTACTGGTGTTTCCTGCATGTATGAATAGCTCAGTGACAAGCACTTACTTACCAGGCAGACTCACCACCACAGATAGCCTAGTAGATACCACCTACAAAGTCAACAGCTTGTGCACAGTGCCTTGTGATATATAGGTTACATCACAGCACCCCTGAGTGAAGAGGTGGGCAGGTTCTTTGCTAAGAGCAAAAACAGTATGGAGTGTTGTCCAGTAAATATGCTAGATATGTATCCTCTGAATGGTATAGTAGGCTGAAGGCACCTAAGGTTTTGGCGTGGCAACATTGTAGGCAGTTCAAAATCTCTTTAGAGCATTCATGTCTCATGGTGCCCTTAATTTCATTTCCCTGTTAAAACACCACAGTTCTCTTCCTTTCCTACTTTAATGTGTTCTGCCTTTCCTCCCTTTTTACCTTAAGCAAAAGGTGGAGTAGAAGCCCTAACCCAAAGTGAGATAATGTGCTCGTCTCTAATACCATGACTTGTCTAGGTTGTGTGGCTTCCTGGGTAAATGATCAACCTACATGTGTTTACTGGTGTGATCTTTGAACAAGGCAGGGCAAAGGGGTACTCAGTTCTCCACTACTACATGCTCAAAGTACTAAACTGAGAAATGACTTGAAACAATGACCATTTTAATCGGCTGAGGGATTTGTAGAATCGAAAGCATATGGAAGAATTGTTTTCTATCCTGTCCATGTTTTCTAATGTGCTGAGTCTTGGGTGATTTCCTTGAGTGTGACAGTCTGGTAAGAAGATTAGAAAGGCTTAGGTGTAGGTGTAAAGGTACCAGATAATAATGGGGACAACAGCCCCAACACCAGAGACCATCACAGGATTTGTGTTTCTTGAGTCCAACTGGTGAATCTTGCAGCTGAAACAAAACCAATCAAGTGTGGATATTCAGCTTTATATAAGCTCATTTGTACAACATAGTTTACAAAGATGGAGTCACATTTTATAACATTTGTAACTCAAAATTTGTACTTAGTGGCCTCACTGTCAGGTGTTTAGCATCTAATTGGGAAAATGACATTAATATATATTAAATAATAGTATAAGATAGTGTAAGAGATGCCAACAGGGAGCCCCAAATAAATCTCACATACATGGTTTTATAAACACAAGCTCGAATAAGGAAGAATTGTGAGAGCTACAAGGACAGGGGCCTTGTGGATGAGGGGTGAAGGAAATCATCTGTATTTTGGAAGTTGGTGCAACTTATTTAGGTAGAAAATGAGGTGGAGTGAAATCTGAAAAGTATAGATATTTTAATGACATTTGGCCCAAGACACAATTTTTTCCTAAACATTTAAGAAGTTTATGCTTAAGCCATTTACAATGTGTAATGCATGGAACTCTGGGTTTGAAGATTGACAGGAAAAATAACTGTTATTAGAAGAAGAGACTGAAAAATCAAAATTAGAAGAGGTACAAAATTAGAAGAGCTGTTGATTTATATATCTTCTCAGACTCAAAAGAAAAGAATTGGAACTTTGGTTATCTGGCAAGTACAATTTGGAATTGTCTCCACTACAAACACAGCAGGTCACTGGCCTGAGGTGAGGGCAGACTCAGATTAGGTGTGAGTGAGTTTGGCTAAAAAGACAAGGCAGACTGGTCCATAAACCAAAGCTGGCCCAGCTCTAGATGTTTGCTACATTCTGTGAGAATTCTATTTTAAAGGAGACTGGAGAATCCTTAGTCCTAGTACAGGGATTTACAGAGATGAGGCAGCTATGGACAATGCTTAGGAAACATGTTTCAGATGCACAGGGGTGAGAAAGGTTCTGTTTATTTGAAAAAAAATCTCAGTGTGACCACAACAGATTTGTCAAATAATAAACTAGAAGTCTCACAGGGAGCCCACCAATACTTCAAGAAATGCACACATGGCTCAAAGCCGCTGATCTTAATGGATGTTCATTTCTTCCTAGGACATGCATCAGGCCATTTTCTATTCAGTATTTTTTAAGAATAGTTGATCCCCCTACAGGTGACAAAACACTGTGAAATCCTCTCATGCAGATGCTGATTCCACTCATACAACATGACTGCTCCAAATGAGTCAGCTAAATACTGATCTAGGGGACAGAGGCAATGCTACTTCTTGCCAAATGCTCTAACACCCATTAGAACCATTAGGAAGCACTTCCACATGGGCTTTGATCCTTTTCCTTCAAGTAGAATTGGTAATTCTTCACTCTTTGTCTATGACATATAAAGGAGGGTCTCTTGCATCAGACCTTCTAAAGACTATACTGTCTCCTTCCTGCATCATTTGTGACAAGTTTATCCTGAGGCCCATGTTATTCCAATATACTGTCCTTGAACTCTAATAAACCAAGACACAAACTCTACCCAATAGAACACAGCACATACTGAATGTCTTTTGACCAAGATATTTTGTTGTATGGAAGTATCCAATACTTGTACTTGACACACAGTAGTGTCAGCAAACACTTGTCCTTTCACCTTTCTTCCAGGCCATTCCACTCTTTCACCCTTTGCTTAAATCTCTTGGAACCTCTCATGGGCCACACTTCCCACTACACCTGACACCTTAATCGTATCTGTGTAAACAAAATTCGTATTGGAGCAACATGTTCCTGTTTAATGTCTAACAGACAAAGGGAAAGCTAAGTGCCTAGTGAGCCCATGTGGTGATCCTCAGTCTATGGGTCATTTCATGATCTACAAACTCTAATAGGAAAGGCTAGCTCTGCAGAGTCGTCTCTGAGGACAAGAAACCCAACAGCCTTTGCAGTCAGAGCCACACCATCTCTGAGAGAGTGTTCTCACAGACAGGGTTTACCTTCCCAGAATCACCCCTGTGTCAGATGTGACTGCAGCATATGATCGCTTCCTCTGACACAGTGGAGAGCTGCAAAAAGATACTTTCAGTGAATAGGGATATAACACTTGCTTCCTGGTTCAAGAAGGAAGGTCAATGTAAAACCATTGGTAAACCGTGAAATCTAAATTCTTGGTTTGTAATTACAGCTACCCAGTAAGTGTTCTTAGGTTACTTTACTAATTTTGTGCCTCCATTTTACAAGATAAAAGCTAAAGTTTCCTCTAGCTCTCAAATCAAAGCTTCCCATGGCAACATTGGAATAAAGAGGGAAGAACCTTAAACTTGAAGTTATAGACTATGGATTCTTCTCCTAACTTTACCACTAATGAGTTGTATGGCCTCCCATAAATAATGCAACATCTCTGAGAATCATTCCCTTTAGCTATAAGATGAGAAGGGAAGACCTGATGAGCTCTAAGTTTTGTGAGTCAGTAACTCATAGAAGTTGAGATTGCTCCAGGCATCTTCTCTGAACAGCATCCCTGAGCTCATGAGGGCCAGGCATCTGGACACTTGCCCAAGAAACAGGAAGCCTTTGATCTGCCTTGTGATATAGGACTTGTTGCCTACTAGTTATGCAGAAAGACCACAACTCTCAAGACATCCAACATCTGCTTTGTGTTTACCTGGAAATTGTTTTCTATCTTTTTGTCTTATTCTGAAAGCAAGACGAGTTCAAAGAGAGAAAAGCAGACAGAAGAGCAACAGTATTCCACCCAATCCTCTGGATGCACAGGTAAAGCTTGTTTGATATTTCCCAGACTTACTTGGAATATCCCCAAGTGAAATTCATCATTTGCCCAAATCATGTTATCATTTGCCCATTTATACATGTTATATAAACTCAAGTGTTCCAGAATTTAATGATTGCTTTCAGCCAGCTCCCAGTTTCTTGCTATTCCAGCAGTGTCTCCTTATTGGTGCCCTCTGGTCACACTATCATCATTGGCTCCACAATCCTCTGGCTCTCTCTTTTGAACTTCAATGACTCTTGAACGTCCAATTCAGCACTAGTCAAAATCTGCTCCTTGGATATAGTAAGTTCTAGACAGAAAAGAGCCAGATGGGGGTACTTTAGAGACAGGAAATAACAAAACTTGAGTGTTGACCATCACTGCTCCATAGTCCAAGTAATATCCTACCGAGGTCTTTGCTGGTAATGTCACTCTATGGTCCAGGGCTTTCTGGAAAGGCTAGGTTCTTATAGGTCATGACATGTCTATTATAGCTGCCCATCTTTGAATTGTCATATTAAAGCAGACACTGCAACATGTAAATAAGTGGATGTGTCTATATCTCAGTATATGATGCCAATACCAGGTGTAAGCCAGGACTGTGATTCACTGTTTAGTGACCCAACCAAGTAAGACTTTAAACCGAGTTTCTTCTCCTTTAACTCCCTATGTAAGGAAATGCCTGTCCTGCACTAGAAAAGGAAAATAGACTTTACATCTCCTAGGACACCCATTCCAGGACAAGCCTCATTTATACCTATGTGGAATTCGCAATCCTAAACTTTGTCACTGGATTTTTATAACATCATGAAAATTCTAATTTGACAAATAATTATTGTCCTTGCATACTTAATTGCTTTTTCAAGGGGATAACTCTTATGTACCCCAAAGACTCCAGGGAAACAATAAGATTTTAGTCATTTGCATATTTAAATGTAATAATACCCATAATTAGTATGTTCTATACTTTATTATACCTTGTGTGTGTGTAGATGGACAAGAACACACATGAGTACATGCATGTCGAGGCATAAGACAACCTCTGGAGCCCTTCTTCAGGTCTTAACTGGCATTGAACTTCAACAAGTCAGCAGGGGTACAAACCAGCAAGCCCCAGGGATCAGCCCACCTCGCTATCGCTTAGATTACAAGTGCGAACCACCATATTCAGCTTTTCACATGTGATCTGAGGATCAAACTCAGGTCCTCATGCTTGTGAAGCAAGCTCTCTGCCAACTCAGCCATCTTCCCACACCTATGCATTGTGATTATTTAATATTATATTATTATATATGAAGTGATAGTTGCTTTACTGGACCCTTAGGTATAAATGCAATTCATTCCTAAGGATCGTCAAATGTCCAGTTACAAGTGCTTCATCTCTACAGCCATTCTGTAGAGAGTAATGGGCTGAGAAAAGTCCTGTTGTCCTCCAAGTTCAAACAAAAGGTCTCTGTTTCTTTTTCCCACTCCCTACCCCTTACCCTCATTAAACAAAAGCACTGCTGCTCAGTGGGTTCTGTACAGTATCTGGCAGAAGCAGTGGCCTGCGTTGCAGCTGCTTTTATTAGACACTACAGACTGGGCACCTTGCCAAACGTTTCTTCCTTGCCATCTTTTTTAATTCTCTTGACAATTGTGAGCTAGCCACTTTTCCCTTTCCAGTTTTATTCATGGGAAACTAGTGCAAGGAAGCTAATCAGATTGCCTATAGTCACAGAACCAGAAAATGATGGAGTCAATCTGGAGAGCATGTCTCTGTGACTCAACAGTAAGTTGACTTAAACGTAACACCAAGAAGCCTCTGCATCCTAGAGACAGAGGCCTCTGGGGGAACACCATCTCTGCATAGTCCTTCTGCCCATAAGATGAAGAAAGGACATGGCCTCTCCCACAAAGGGCACCAGGTAGAGTCTTGACAGTCTGCTAAGACAACAACACTTGGTGAAATGCTTCCTCTATCTACAAATCATCTGCAGTAAGTTAATGGCATGATGGAGGGCTTAATTTGAAGTGAAATGAATATGTTTGAAGGAAGCAAGAGCCACATATATAACTTGAAGCTTTTTGCTTGTAAGATCTTTCAAACCGCATCACAAAACAACACTGAGAGTGAATGGGTATGCCTAAGTAAGACTGACATCATCCCAACGTCACTGGATGCTATATGAAAGTGAATGATGTTTTAAATGATTAAGCATTTCCTATCTGTAAAGTACATCAAGCATTTTTCATAAGGATGTCTGTAATAGTCAGGATAGGTCAGGTTCTGCAACAGTAATAGGCAACCCTCATCTAACTCTTATTTCCTTATCATTCTATATGCCTTATACAGTCAGCTGGAGGCTTTCCTACTCTGAGACCAAAATGTGCCGAGAACCCTTTAACTTTGTAGAATATTCTGTTTTGAATATGCCTTGTTGGTATTTGAAATAGTGTTGGTTGGCACCACATAAAGAAAAAGGAGCAGTGAAGTACTTTCCTTCAATTAAATATTCAAGCCCAGCAATGCCGTTGCTGATTTGATACAAATGTAATCATCCAGCATTGCATGCTAAGAGAAAAGGAAGGAAATATTTGCTTGAAGACAAGTGTTGTTTGTCTCCTTCATCTTACAAAGGAAGGAAGAGCTGCTACAGCACTTATCCAAGGTCTCACAGCTAGACAAATGGCTGAGCCAAGATTTGACTTCCTGATAGAACTGGAAGTGCTTTGCTACAATGTAAAATAAATTAAGATGCAAAAGCAGCTTACCAACTTGAAGAACTGTTCAGGAGGAGTCACTCTAATTGGGCATTGGGACATCTTACAAAAGAAAAGGGAAAGCCTTTCTCAAGGCCTTCTTAAAGGCAGCTTGAAATAAACTTGCAAAGAGAGAAGAGCATTCCAAGTAAAAGGTAGGAAGAAGGAAAGGCATGGGGAAAATCAATGTGTCAGGTGGCAGGGACAGAGGGAAGGAGGACTTGGGGGAAGCAGGTGAGAGGGCGTGGCAGGAGACAGAGTAATGACAAACTGAGGGGGTTCGTTTCCCAGCACAAGGAGGTGCAAACAAGACATCATTCTAGGATGCTACCACCGTAACTGAAAGCCCAAACCTGCTTCAGAATGAACCAACCGCCTCATCTTTTATAAATTCCGTAGTGTTTTTAGAGTTTTGTAGCACGTGGCGCAGTGTTGGTGTTAGCAAACATTCATTGCACATGGAAGGATTTTCAGGAACAATGAACGGGAGGCTTAGCAATTACCGTGATGGCAAATGGAGACGCACTTGGAGCCATAAAGATCTCTGAAAACAATTTTCAAGATCAAATCTGTCACTGTGGTACAGAACACTAATGAACTAGAAAATAACAATAGACAGACAGACAGGCAGTAAATAAGAAAGATGAATCATTAGTGTGAGCAACTTTCATATTCAACTTTCAACAATCACCACTCACTCAGTGAATGAGACCGCCATGTGGAATCCTGGTAATTGTATGTGACTAATTTCCCGTGGAGCAGTGCCTACCTAAGCTATCATAGCTGATGACCCTTGCTTAAGGGAGAGGGAGAGAGAAATCAAGCAGTTGAGCTGAATCACATTCTTGTTAGATTTCACCTCCTTTCCTAGATGCCATGAGAAACCTGGCAAAGGTTGGAGTATCAAGTGCATTGACCAAGAAGTCAAGATTCTGGGTTACTTAAAAAATATATACAAACTATAAAATGGAGAAAGAATTCTCCTTTGAGAATTCTGTTGAACTCTAACTCAAACCATGAATTCTGACATTCACCAAAATAATTAGAACCTTTAAAATGTAATAAGTCTAGAAATGAAAAAGAGATGATTCTCAGGAAGAAAAGTGGTTTTATAAATGAGAAGCTGTGCATTTGTATGTTACAGTGACAATGCTGGAATACATCCTAACGATGATGATGAACATTGATAGTGGGGGACTCTTGAATTTTAAAAATATGCAAAGTAGGGGGTGAGGGTATGGGTCAGTTGGTAAGGTTGCTGCAAACATGGAGACCCAAGTTTGATCCCTAGAACCTACATAAATTATCTAGGCATTGTGTATTAGCCAGGGTTCTCTAGAATCACAGAATGTATGGAATGTCTCCATATAGTAAGGAAATTTACTGTAACGGTTTACAGTCTACAGTCCAACTAACCCAACAGTGGGCAGCTGTGAATGAGAAATCCAAACAGTTGCTCAGTCCCATGAGATTACTTGTTCCAGCTGGTCTTCTGTGTAACCTGGAATCCTGAAGAAGTAGGTCCTAACAGACGTTCTAGCAATAAGTGCATGCAGGCAAAGAACAGTGAGTCTCAGTGGGTATGCCTCAGAGGTTGAACACTTGCTCACTATAGGTAAAGCATGAGTTCCAGGTCCAACACCAGAAACAGAGTATAGACTTCTAGCGCCTTCATTGAGATGATTTGTAGTGCTTGGCTTAATGGCACTCATTTATAATACCAGAATTATATCCCAGGTCAAGCTCCAGCAAGCCTGACCCCTCAGAGGAAGCAACATTCAAATCACAGCCCATGTCAGCAAGCCCTAACATCTAAAATTCCACCATGTTGTTCGTCTCTTGTAATTTTACCATTTGAGTGTTAAGATGTAATATTGACTCACTTAAGAAAAGCCATGCTCCCTTTCATTTGTTATTAAGAGAGGAAAGAAGTTGGGAAAAGAATGCATTGGTGATAGCGAAGAATGCACTAGTGGGAGAGAGAAAGCCAGAGGGAAAGAAAGAAAGAGAAAGGAAGAAGACAGGCAGGATTGTTTTGTGTCATGGGTCTGTGCTGTGCACTTTAAGGTGCTTAACTGCAGCCCTGACCTCTACTTATTCAGTGTTTGCTGCAACCACACTTTCTCCTGTATTGTGACAACTAAAGGTTTCTCTAGACAGAGCAGCTATTCTCTGGTGGATAAAACTTAACTGCCCTGTAGTATGTGGTTTTTTTTAAATATATACAGATGGCCATTTTAATTGTCTAGAAGAAAGGAAGAAAGGGGGAAAACACACTATCTTATTCACTGTTCTCTTGCTGTAAAGAGACACCATGTCCAAGGTGACTCATAAAGGAGTGTTTAGCTGAGGTCTTGACTGTAGTTTTAAGGGTTAGTCCTTGATCAGCTTGTTGGGAAACATGGCAGCTCAAAGGCAGGCATAGTACTAGAGGAGAGGTGAGAAAGAACTATACCCTGTTCTACAGGCAGCAAAGGGGTGGAGTAGGAGTGGGGTGGGTGTTGGGGAAGACTTATCTAGCCTGTCACAGACTGGACTTTTGAAACCTCAAAGCCCACCTCCAGTAACATGCTTCCTCCAAAAGGCCACACTTCCTGAAACAAGACCACACCTCCTAATCCTTCAAATGTTTCAAATACCTTCACTCCCTGGTGACTAAGCATTCAAACATATGAGCCTGAGAGGGGCCATTCTTTTTATTATTATTATTATTATTATTATTATTTATTATTATTATTATTGATTCTTTATGAGTTTCATATCATGTACCCCAGTCTTACTCATCTTCCTGTCTCTTTGGTATCTGCCTTCCACCCTTGCAAATCCCCACCCAAAATAAAACAAAACACAAAAACAAAAAAAGCATAGAAAACATCTCATCATGGAAGCTGAAGTATGTCACAGTGTATCCTACAATATATCCCTCTGTCCATACAGCTTCACTTTCAAATGTTCATGGTGATAAATAGGTCATTGGTCTGGCTCCAGGGACACCATCACTATTGGATCCTCACTGGGACTCCTCCCAGTTATCCTGTTGTTGTCCGATGTTATGGAGACCCTTTGGCTTTGGAACAGCAGGAATGGCCTTTTCACACACCACAAAAGTTCACAGATGATGTAGATGTCGGAGTGGCCAACTCCAAGTCCTGGATCTGAGCCTGGGTGGTAGCTAAGCTGGATAGCCCAGTTCTCCCTTATCAGCATAACCAGGGTGAGCTCTCCAGCATTACTGCAGTAGGGTGGGGGACCATTCTTATTCAAAACACCACGCACATAATGACAGAAAGGTGGGTACTGAGGCATGATCTGTACAGGGCCCCACCATCTGAGGACTTGGGATACATGGATGTAATGGGGGTCCAGATCACAGGGGGCTGTACTCATCGGTACCAAATGGTGTTTCTCCCTACTCAGAAGATGGGGTATCAAGCCAGAAAGACTCACAAATAAGTTCTCTAATTCCTTCTTTCTTTAATTCATTCAACTGTATCTTGTTTCTCTAATGCAATGCTTTGCTTCAGCAGAAAGCAGTGAAGGCACTCCTGAGTATCAGTCTCTAACTATGTTAACAGAACATGCAGGTGTTTGGAAAGCAGATTATGTTTGTTCTTTGTTTGAAATAGGGTCTCATGTAGCTCAGGCTGGCCTCAAACTTGAGATGTAGTCATGGATAAGTTTAAACATACAATCATCTTTCTTCTGCCTCTCAAGTGCTGGGGTTACTGTGTGCCACTACACTCAGTCATGAAGTACTGTGGGGTGGAACACAGGTCTTCTTGCATTCTAGGCAACCACTCTACCAGCCAAGCTTATATTCTTAGTCCAGGGTACAGTGTTACTAATAGAAATCTACATTCATAAAGTCTTGGATTCAACCAAGGTCCAGATGTCTCTACCTAAAAGTCGATGGGAAGGAAATCATTATTATTGGAGAGTCAGTATTTTGATAAAAGAGGGGAAGATGGTACTGCTCCAGGGCCTAAGGATCTCAGGGTACAAGAGATTTTTATAGGATGAGAGGAGAAGCAGGAGACATAAATAGAAAGGTTATCATGCTGTTGGATTTTCATCCTCATGGGCCATGACTTCTTGTTTTTTTCCACAGTAGAGGTGGTTCAGTGGGTAAAATAGTTTGTTCTTGTAGATAATCTGGGGTTTTTTCCAATATACATTTTGGGTAGCTCAAAATGGCCTCAAACTCTATCTCTGTGGCATCAGATGCTCTGGCATACCACTGCTGGCATCCCCCCCCCCCCCCACACACACACTGCACACACTGTACAGATATATAAACAATAAAATAAGAAGTACCTTTCTTACACACTTTAAGACAATCAAAGTGAAAAAATAAAATAAAAATCCTGCAGAATCTATTTCACTTTTATTTTGTTTATTTTTTTCTAGCATGATGTTAGCTAGCTCACTTTATAAAGAGAGGATTTTCCCTCACTGATTGGTGACTCTAAAAGCCACTTGGCTTAAACTGTGATTGTTGGTATCAGGCTCTGAACCCAGTGACATAACATCTAGGCGACCCCTACATCGTTGCCAAGGCAATGGTCATACATTCCCACAATCTACCTGGCTACCTCCCACCTTTACCTGCTAGAGGCTATGTCACCACCCACATAAATATGCAGAGCCTCCTGACCTCTTTCTTCCTTTTCTTCTTCCCTCATCTTCTTACCCCTACCTTTGCCCTATCTCCTAAATACACCTCACTTGGAACCGTTTGGTCTGGTGTGGTCTGTCTTGAGCTGTGCTCGAACGGACTGTGCATGCATCAGCTGCAGCTGCCACTGGCTGCTGTGACCCTGCAGGACCAATGCCAAGTGGACTTCCATCACCGCCACCGCTGCCTGCAGCCACTGCTACACCACACCACATGGACTGTATTCATTGCCACTCATCGTCACCGACCACGTGGATTTCCACCGCTGCCACAGACCATCTCTACCTATCGATGGAACTTCTACCATGTGAACTGTGCCACTGCGGCCCCGCCAGGTGGATCTAGCACGTGGATTAGGCAGCCAGACAGGCCCCACACAGAGCTCACAGTTCCACATTTACAGATATCAGACTATGGAAGCCTGCAAACACACACTGGCGTATTGATTGGTAAGGAGCTTCCAACTGGAGGGAGGGACCCTAAATGTCCAAATAGTGCCTGGCCAGCCTTTCCTGGGCTGAGGGGTTGGTGTTTCAATGCCCCAGTCCATATGACTGGCCTCCTGGCTGACCTATGAGTTAGGACTTAGGCCCTAGGCTAACTTCCCTTCTTGAAAGCAATTCATAAATCCCTCAAGCTCTTGCAGCAGCTTGAGGTTGAGGGATAGTACCAGGTTGAGCTGCTTTCTGGCAATTTCCAGGAGCTTGCCACCATAGCCCCTAGAGATTCTCATGATGACCTGAATTTCCAGCTTGGCTGTCTAATTCGTTACCAACTCTTCTCAGGGCACCGGTCTGAATAGTTCAGTAACAACCCTCATCACCCAGTGGGTGCTAAATTGTCTTCGATTGTACCCCAAGACACACCACTGGCTCATCTCCTGAAAAACCTCAAATATCTAAAGTTAATGCCTGATTTGAGGCCTCTCAAACTGATACACCTCTGCAATAAGGTGTGGATTCAGTACACTCTAGATAATGGTTCAAAATGGCCACCTAGTGGCATGCTAGACCCGATCATTTTAAAAGGTCTTCATACATACTGCCAGCAGTATGGTAAATGGAAAGAGGTTCCCTATATCCAGGCATTCATTTATCTTCTATCTCAACCCGCCATGTGTTCTGCCTGTTCCCCACCCCAGCTTCTCTTAGCCATGAAACCTACTCAACTACCGTGAGATGACACTACAACCCTAGATCCAGATGACAAACCGCCTCCCTTCCATTGCAGACCTGTTTCCATGCCACTGAAAACCCAAACTACTGCCTCAGATTCTTCTTCTCACCAAGATACCCCAGAGCCTATCACCCTGACCTCTCCAGACCCCTCCCCTCCTTCTGTGCCAGCTGCAGGTCGATCTAATTGCTCTGCATTGGCACCAACCTTTACCTCTCCTATCACACATTCTAAGGCCACAGCCAAACCCTCCATTCCTTCTCCTCCAGGGACACCTGAACCAGCATCTGTCCTTCCTCTAAGGGAAGAGGCTGGGGTTGATGGTCTGGTCAAAGTACATGTCTCTTTCTCACTGAGTGAACTTTCTCAAATAGAGAACAGATTGGGTTCCTACACCTCTAACTCCTCCTTCTTTATTAAAGAGTTTCAGTACATCACTCAGTCTTATAGCTTGACTTTCCATGACGTACATGTGATTCTCACTAACAATTTACTTCTTGATGAACACAGTCGAGTTTGGGAAGAGGCAAAAATGCATGCAGATCGGATTCATCAAACAGACAGAACATATCCAGCTGGATATGAGGCAGTTCCTGACCAGGATCCTCGATGGAATTATAATTCTGCAGGTTACCACCTTATCTCTTAGCTAGAGATAGATTTATAACATGCCTTTTGGCAGGCCTAAGAAAGGCAGCCTTAAAGCCAGTAAACTTTGAGAAACTCAAAGAAGTTGTCCAGGACAAACAGGAAAACCCATCTCAGTTTTTAGAACGCCTCACAAAGACTTTATTGCAGTATACCAATCTGGACCCTGAAAACACAGAAGGTAAACAACTTCTGATGACCTACTTTTTTCCCCAGAGCTACCCTGACATAAAAGCTAAACTTAGGCAGTTGGAGAAGGGGCCTCTAACTCCACAGGCAGAAGTTTTGGCGCTGGCCTTCAACGTTTACCATGAGAAAGATACGAAAGCCTGAAAACAAAAATACCACATGCTGGCAAAGGCTATCAAACCAGGCTCAGCTGGTACCCCAGACTCCTGGTCTTTGAAGGCTAAGAGACCACCAGGCTCCTGCTATAAATGTGGTCCAGAAAGTCACTGGGCAAGGGCTTGCCCCAACACCAGCAAGCCAAGGGAACCATGTCCTAGGTGCCATCAGAAGGGACATTGGGCTGTCAATTGCCCTCATGTCACCCAGAACAGAGGGACACCGCTCCCAGAAAACCCTTCAGCCGACCTGCTAGGCTTGGCTATGGACGACAGGGTCTGAGCTCTCTCAACTCAACTACGTCATCACTAGCAGGGAGCCCCAGGTAGCTATCATGGTATGTGAATGACCCATCTCCTTCCTCTTGGACACTGGGGCCACTTACTCAGTCCTGTCAGAGTTTTGGGGACCCACTTCACCTTTGCTTTTTCCTATTGTCAGGATAGGAGGACAGCCTTACCTTCCTCTCCAGATCCTTCCACATAGTTGCATTTTTAGGGGTGTGCCTCTCACCCATTCCTTTTTGGTAGTGCCTACATGTCCTGTCCCCTTATTAGGAAGGGATATTTTAGCAAAGTTGGGAGCCTCTATTTCATTTGCTCCCCTGATTCACTTAAACCCAAGCTTGCCAGCAGTTCCTCTGCTCTTTCGTCTAGCTAGTCAACCTACTAACACTAACGTGTTATTACCCTTACCAGCTTCTCAGGTGGACCCCTGAGTTTGGGACACTCAGAACCTCTCTGTTGCTAAATATGATTTTCCTGTTGTCATCCAGTTACTGGGCTCTACCAGGTACATCACCCAAGCTCAATACCCTCTCTCTCTCTCTCTCTCTCTCTCTCTCTCTCCAGAGTCTCAGGAGACTTAAGCCTATCATTTCTGACTTCTTAAGAAAAAAACTCCTTCACCCCACCTTTTCCCCCTTTAATACCCCTATAATAGCAGTTAAGAAACCTAATGGTACCTATTGACTGGTTCAAGACCTGAGATGCATTAATTCTGCAGTGGTTCCCCTCCATCCTATTGTGGCTAACCCTTATATGCTTCTCTCTACTATCCTCTCAGAAACTTCTTATTTTCTGTCCTAGATCTCAAGGATGCATTTTTCTCTGTCCCTCTAGAAGCTCAGTCACAGAACGTATTTGCCTTTACTTGACAGATCTTGACACCCACTTTTCTACCCAACTTATACCTAGACTGTTCTACCTCAGGGATTCTGAGATGGCCCACACCTCTTTGGCCAGGCCCTGGCTTCTGACTTGCTCTCTTTATCTCTCCCTAAATCTAAGACTGTATTCTACATAGATGATGTCCTTCTCTGTAGCCCGTCTCTAGAGATTAACCAAGCTGACACCTCTGTTCTTCTAAATTTCCTTTCCAGTAGAGGCTACAAGGTCTCACCTTCTAAAGTCCAGCAGTCCACTCCTCAGGTCACCTATTTGGGAATAACAATTACCCCAACCCACAAGGCTATTACCTTAGATAGAAAGAATCTGATTCAGTCTCTAACCATTCCTTCTACAAAAGAAGAGATTTTATCATTCCTAGGAATAGCTAGCTTTTTTTCGTTTCTAGGTTTCTTCCTTTTCCCTACTTTCTCACCCCTTATATGAAACAGCATTAGACCCTCTTCTCAAACCTGTTACCAAGCCCTTTCAAAGGCTCCAACAGGTTCTCCTTAAGGCCCCAGGCTTGTATCTCCCTGACCTGACTCGTTCTTTTTCCCTCTATGTAACTGAAAAGGAGGGGTTTGCCCTTGGAGTTTTAGGTCACCAACTGGGACCATCTTTTTCACCTGTATCATACTTGTCAAAAAGACTAGATCTAACCATCCAGGGATGGGCACCTTGTATTCATACCTTAGCAGCTGCTAAACTCCTTATTCGAGAGTCAAAGAAACTAACCTTGGGATTGCCTATAACTGTCCTCTCTTCTTACAACCTGTCACAGCTCCTAACTTATAAAGGCTTACAGACTCTACCTCCCTCCAGGGTTCTTTCTCTTCAGGTAGCTCTAATAGAAGACTCCATACTCACCTTCCAATCATGCCTACCTCTTAATATTTCCTATCTTCTTCCTTGACCAAATACTAACCACTCCCTACTTCATTCCTGCACTGAAACTTTAGAGGAACTATTACCTCATCCTTTACACATACAGGAGGGCACACTGCCTCAAGCCATGTATACCTGGTATACAAATGAAAGCTCCTTTCTACATGAAGGGGCCAGGAAAGCTGGCTATGCCATAGTGTCAGACATTGAGGTGGTGGAGGAACAGGCCCTTCCTGCTCATACCACCAACCAAGAGGCTGAACTAATAGCCCTTACTTGTGTCTTCCAGCTGGCACAGTGACAATCCATCAACATCTATACAGTTTCCAAATATGTTTTCCATATCCTCTTGTCCCACTCTGCTATCTGGAAGGTGCATGGGTTACTTACACACAAGGAGGATCGGTAACTAATGCAAACCAAATTATGGCCATGGTAAAGGCCTCCCACCTCCCCACATGTATTAGGATTGTTCACTGCAGATCACACTGGACAAATGACTCTATTGTCTCCAAGGGAAACAACTGAACTGATGAGGCAGCTAGAGCTGTGGCCCTTAGGAGCCTAGGCTCATCTCACCCTCCCCAGGATATTCTTACACTGCAACCCACATCCTCATCTACACCCCCTTACACTTGTCAAACTCTGTCCTATCTTCACCAACTTTTTCATCCTGACAGCCAAGTGTTGTCTTATTTTGTTAAGACCCACCTACAGCCTACTCTTGAGGACTTAAGTTTCTTAAAATCTATCACTGCTTCTTCCAAAATCTGTCAGATGTCAGATCCCAACTCAAGGTATCATAACACCCCTTTTCCTACCCATCAGGCTAGACGTTCCCTTCCTGGAACTTACTGGCAACTTGACTTTACTCACATGCCCACTGTCAAACGTGCCAAGTACCTCCTGGTCTTGGTGGACAACTTCTTAGGCTGGGTAGAGGCTTTTTCCACAGCTAACAAAAGGGCTCCGGCAGTCTCTGATCTCCTCTTCTGAGAGATCATCCCCCAATTTGGTGTTCCAGTCTCCCTCCAGTCAGACAACGGTTCTGAATTTACTTCCCAAGTCTCTCAAATTCTATCTAAGGCCCTAGACAGCTCCTGGCATTTTCACATTCCCTACAATCCTCAATCTTCAGGTAAGGTAGAAAGAACTAACTGCTCTTTAAAAACCACTCTTGTCAAGCTGTCACAGGAACTTCATCTTGACTGGGTAAAACTCCTACCTCTATCTCTTTTCAAGCTATGAGCTTTCCCCAAGCAGCCTCTCCTCATCTCACCCTTTGAACTCATGTATGGACGTCCAGTTCTAACTCCTGGTCTTCACCTAAATGTTCTCCCCTCCCAGACCATCTACTCACCCCATTACTTTGCTATCTCCGTTCTCTCCTATGGAACACTGCTGACAACTATCTATCTCGACCACACACTGTCTCCTGTCCACTGCCTGTCAACATTGAAGACCAAGTCCTTCTCTCCTCTCCAGATCATCAGCCCTCACCTCTCTCTCCAAAATGGCAGAGCCCTTTTAAGTATTTCTTGTGACCCCTACAGCTGCTAAACTCAAGGGACTCTCTCATTGGGCCTACCTGTCTCATCTCAAGCCTTTCATCCCTCCACCTAAAACTGACTCTTCTTCACACACCTTAACAGAACCATGCTCTGTTAAGCTCCAAAGGACACTGTGATGGCTCACCTTGTCCCCAATCCCAGAAAATGAGACTCTACTCACAGTAGCCCCAGTTTGTGACTTCAGTAGCCCCAGTCAACATGAGTGACTTCATTTTGCTGTTTGTTTCTGAGAGTACTGACTGGTTTGTGTGTCAGCTTAACACAAGCTGGAGTTATCACAGAGAAAGGAGCCTGCCTTGAAGAAATGCCTCTATGAGATTCAGCTGTAAGGCATTTTCTCAATTAGTGATCAAGGGTGGGAAAAGGTCCATTGTGAGTGGTGCCATCCCTGGGCTGGTAGTCTTGGGTACTATAAGAAAGCAAGCTGTTAAGTAACATCTGTCTATGGCCTCTGCATCAGCTTCTGCTTCCTAACTTTCCTTGGTAATGAACAGCAACATTGATGTGTAAGCTGAATAAACCCTTTCCTCCTCACCTTGCTTCTTGGTCTGATGTTTCATGCAGTAATAGAAACCCTAAAACACTTGAGTTTCCTGTAGCTCAGGCAGGCCTGGAACTTGGCTTCCATTCTAACTTTTCAAGAAGTAGTATAGCCCAAAACAATGGACTCCTGTGATGTTTACTTGATAAAGTTAAAGCTAGGATTCACATTGGTGATGTACATTCTATTGACAAATAGTCATTTGTTATCTAATCTCATTGAGAAGATTATTCCTAGAAGTAGTGCTGCCTCTCTGATGTTTCAGACTCAAGAATGTTCATCTCAAAGTGTCCTCCAAAGCTCCTTTGTGACAGGGGAAGGGAACATGGAAACAGCCCAAGAGTAAAAACCTCATGTCCTTGAGAACAGCTTAAAGATCGACCATTTCCAACAGAGGTTACTATCATTTATTCCATCATATAAAAGTCCGTACACTTCAAACAAAATCATAGACACTAAACCATCAAAAATGCAACCATAGAGAGGAGGCTCAACTGGGAACTGCAGCTGACTGCCTCTCCTTCCATAGACAGTCTCTGCTGGGCACACTGAGAACCTGAAGGATGCTGTGTATCTGCTACTATTTCTTTTCTTTTTTTCTTCTTCTTCTTTTTTTTTAAACTTGGAAGACTTATCTGAGGGTACACTGAATTTCTCAGAACTCTCTCTCATTTGGGAACTCCAGCTGGCTGCTTCAATGGGGCTTCCACAGCAGGTCTCTGCGGGGTGTTCAGAAGCCCCTGAATTGATGATCCTTTGCTTTCTGTTGATTCTTCCTATTTATCCTTTCACTTCTGATTGCCATATATTTGGTAAATCACTCATTCAGAACAGAAAGTACAGCTACTGTAGATCATTCTCTGAACGGAACAGAAAATTTCCCTGATGCTAAAGTGTCACTTCTGCATGTGACGACTATTTCCTGGTTGTCACCTTGACTACATCTGGAACTAAAACCCAGTAAGGGGGGGGGCACAGCTATGAGGAATTTTTGCTTAACTTAAAGTAGGAAGATACTTTTAATCAGCATGTTTAAGGCAGGAAGACACATCTTTAGTCCAGACCTCTAATCCAGATCTAATCTTGGCCAGGCCTTCTTCTGGAAGCCTCTATGAGGACATGGAAGAAGGAAGCTTTGGCTTTTATCTGCTTGCCCTCTCCTTGCTAGAAAGTCCATTTCTTCAGGGGCTTTAGAGCCCACTTCTTTGGTATTCCAGTGTATACTGATCCAAATGTATACTGTAGCAGAGACATCCAGCCTCATGGACTGAATAGCTGTTGGATTCTTGGACTTTACATTCATAACCAGTCATTGTTGGGTTAGCTGGACTATAGCCTGCAAAATCATTCTAATAAATCCCTTTTCTAGCTATAGAGAGATTCTACAACTTCAGTTATTCTAGAGAACCCTGACTTACACACTGCATCCAGATAAAACTGTACCACAGGGGGAAGTAGGCAAAAAATGTATTGATCAATCACACTGGGAGTGAATACAGGAGGCAGTTAGCATTCGAACGGATTTAGAAGAAGAATTTGTTCACCTGACTTCCCTCCATAGCTCCAGAATTAGCACCTAGTATACTTGGCAGGATTTGGCCAGATTTGTGTTGCTTGTTGATGTTCTTGCATTAGGCAACAATTGTCTGGTACAAAGTAGATGCCCAATGAGTCTCAGCTGAATGAGAAGTGAATGGATGGATGGATGGATGGATGGATGGATGGATGGATGAGTAGAGACTGAATCTGAAACGGTGAAAACTTACCTAGCATTCCAGCACTCAGGAGGCCAATACAGGATAGGGAGTTCATGGACTACAGGATGGGACACTGTCTCAAGTAAATAAAAGGAGGTATCTGGGAATAGGGTAGCATCCTAAGTTCTTAACAGAACATCTCCTATGTGCCTCTAAGTAGCATTGATGAGCCCATTAGTCAGCCGCTGATTATAAAGCAGTTAGATAGAGACTGGTACATTTCAGGAAACACTGTAAGCACAGTATGCTCTTGGGGCTTAATTAATAATTTCTTTTAAATGCAAAACACTACACTAAACTGTAAATGTGTTGTATGATGAGATTTCAGCCTGTAGGTATCCTGCTTTTTTTTTCAAATATATTTTTCACTACCTACTGGATCCATTATGCTAATTAATGAAAACACCAGCTTCCAGAAACATACCAAGGTTTTATGTTTGTATTTGTAGTAAAACTTCTATTTTTTCTGACATTATTTATTACCCAAGAGGAGGAATGTACCCATTCTTTGAATCAATAATTGAAAGCACTCAATAATTGAAAGTGTTATGAGCA
Organism: Grammomys surdaster; assembly: GCF_004785775.1. Lineage (NCBI taxonomy): Eukaryota > Metazoa > Chordata > Mammalia > Rodentia > Muridae > Grammomys > Grammomys surdaster. The sequence continues at coordinate 1,719,594 of NW_021604753.1, read as the reverse complement.
TTGGGAACCTTGGAAACTTCAAAGAGGTGATGGGAGACCTCAGCCCTCTGGGGTCCCACATGTGGGTGTGACGATAAGCTCACAGGCAAATGACAGAACACCAGGCCCAGGACAGCAAGGACAAACAGAAAGCTGAATGTGGCAGAGCCTGCTGGAAGACGATAGTCTAGGAGTTTGCTTTTGCTTGCTTTATTTTGTTTTTACTTTGTGTTCATTGGAGTATCCCTGCAGGAGATAATTTGTTAATGAGGCATTTAACATACAAGCTATCTTGAGCCATTGAAGAGTATTTTTGGTGGGCTCAAATTTGGCTAAGAAATGTGAAAGGGGTGGAGGGAGAATAAATCTTGTCAGCTCTGCTAGCTCAAAGCAAAACAGAAATAGTTTATTTGCTTTGTTAAGACAAGGCATAGAAAACACTGTTTTCCAGGCGGCCATTGGCTGTTTTGAAAGATTGTCTGGCCTAGACCCTCACAACATTAGACCTGTTGATGCTTGCCTCAGCTCCATAGGGTCTCAAGCACCTAGTGGATAGAAAGTTAACTGAAGGGGCTGTTCCATCTGTGGCTTTTAGGAAGCCTTCCCCAGGCCAAGGAGAGGCCTTTGGGTGGGGCAGCTCTTTGAGGCTCACCCACACTACTCTAACTGCTCCCTCATACCTCCCCCTTCTCCCCTCCCCCACCAGCAAATCTCTATAAATCCGTTACTTCCCAACAGACACTTAAGTGGAATCAGTTCTTTAGTCTGTCATTCATACTTTAAGGATGTTTGCAAACATCTTCTAGGAAAAGTCACACAACAGTGTCAGGTCCCAAAGAAAAGGAGAACAAAATACTAGCTGTGGTACCTCTTCATATAAGGAAGTATCTGCTTGGCCTCTAGGCAAGCTCAGTATCTATGGCTCTTCAGCATTTCTTACCCCGCCCCCTTTTCTAAACCTCTCCAGCTCAGGAGCTTCCCTTTCCTTCCCCCAGCTTCTCAGTCCTATATAAACCTACCATTTCTGTGCCTGTGCTCTCACTTGGATCTCTCTCTTAGCTCGCTCTTGGTTCATTCTCTTGTCTTCCTCTCTCATTGACTTTTGTTCTCCCTCTTCTGGGGCTCTTTCCGGTCTGGACCCTTCCAGGTGTCTCTGGCTGTACTCTGTCATATGTACAACAAAACCCTCCGCAACAGTACACTGGAGTGGTTATGTCCTCAATTTCACTCTCGGATGTCTCCTGAAGCCCAGGCTAGCCTCACCTTCCAGCGAAGCTCTTGCCCTAGTCTCCCAAGTGCTAGGACTGCAGGCTTGGCCACCATCCCTAGAAAATGGCTTGTTATTTTTAATATTTAGGTTTTGTCATTCTTTATTAGGGCTGCAAGTATGAAGAAAAATGGAAAATAGACCCAAGTGAGAAAGGATACAATAAACCTGTTCATTTATTTGTAAAAATTCATTTAGGATTTTGTCTGTCCTTTGGCTAAATTATAAATTACACTGCAGTATAAATTATACACTTGAAAAACACAGAAAGGAACAAGCTAGGCAGACATATTCCAGGCCCACTTTTGAGTCTCTGTTTTGATTCCTGCTTCAATCCATTGTCATGTTAAAACACAATGGCCTTGTATTTTATGTAGATCTAGTTTCTCTTCTATCAATTTTTGTAGTTAATTGCTTTGGAACACTGCATTTAATCCCCTATATTCATGTTTAAAACACTTCTCATCTTTACAAGAAACCTAGATTCTTTTTAGTATGTGTTTTTGGGGGAAGTGGAATTAGATATCTTTGTCTCTCAAAAGAGAATTTTCAAGTTTTTGTTCAAGAAAAAAAATGTCATGGTAACATCTGGCTGGGGCTGTTTGCCATGGTTACCAAAGAATAATGTGACTGCAGACAAGATGGACCTTAGAAGGCTTCCTCCTGCGTCACCATCACTCAGGAAGAGGAGTTCTGCAATAATGATGGCTCCTAGTAACTACTTACTAATAGTGCCTGTGTAGCCCAGCTCAGCCTTAACCACTTGAAACATTTTAATATACCTCCTGGTTTACAAAGAAGGAACTGAAGGTGGGAGAGGCTGCGCATTAAAGAGCTGAGGAGAAAAGCAGAGCAGCGTCTCTGCCCTGTGCATGCCCTCTGTCCTAGCCTTCTGTCCTAACCCTCCGCCCTCTGTCCAGTGCCGTAGTGAACAGACTCACCATGACTTTGCTGAGATCCTGAGACCTTGGAATGCCCTCCCCCATGAATCTTCATTGACCAGAAGCAACAGCATTTCTGAAGTTATTTCTTACATCAGTCTTTTCTTTGTGGTGGCTTGACTTATAAAGAAGGGGCTCAAGGTCATATCAGTAAACTAGAATCAGGGGCTGTGTAAGTAACATGCTTGTCATGTGTATGTGAAGGCCGGAATCCTATCTCAGAACATATATATACACATACACACACCCAAACACACACACACACACACACACACACACACACACACACACACACACA
>NW_021604753.1:1689562-1717099 GCF_004785775.1 Grammomys surdaster | reverse complement strand
ACACACACACACACACACACACACACACACACACACACACACACACAGTGGGATGTAGCAGGTGCCTGTAATACCAGTGCTAAAGGCAGAGATGTGAGGGTATCTGGCTTGTTTTTCTGACCAAGTCATCAAGCTCCGGGTTTATCAGCAGACCTGCCTCAAAAAAGGATGATAGGGACAGCTGAGGAAGATATCTGATATTGTCCTCTGTCCTCCACATGCATGCACACATATAACACACACGCAAGCACTCACACACACTCAACTACAGTATTAGGGTTATACCTCAGTGGTTGAGCAGTTTGTTTAGCATGTCATTATTATATTCAATCCCCAGTTCCCGAAGACAACAAAAAAATTCCAAGTCTGGCTGTCTCTAGATTTCCACAGGAACAAATTCAAGCAATAGTGGGCATGAATCAATAGTATCCACAAAGACATCACATAGAGGCTTTTCCTTCCTGACACTGTTCATGATACACAATACAGTGTCACAACTTGCTACATAGTGTTTATTCTGTATGTGGGAGAGACCAAAACAGGAACGATAAATCTTGCAGGTTAAGGTTTCTGTTTGTAGTTAAGTCAGTTAAAAATAAGTTCTTTGTCTTGTGTTAAATCCTTGAAAATTAAGGTTTCTATTTGTAACTAAGAATAAGTTCATGTTTCTTAGATCTGACATACAGAGCAAAATATGTTTTTCAACCTGTATCAAGCATGTGACCCCATTCACAGGACACACATCTTTACTCCTTTCCTTTCCTTTCCTTTCCTTTTTCCTTTCCTTTCCTTTCCTTTCCTTTCCTTTCCTTTCCTTTCATTTCCTTTCCTTTCCTTTCCTTTCCTTTCCTTTCCTTTCCTTTCATTGTATCTTTCTAACAGGGACCCAAGCTTCATTCCTAGGACTGAAATGGCAGCTATTAACTACCTGTAACTCCACTTCTGGAAAATCCAATGCCCTCTTCTGATTTTGTTAGGCACTGAATGAATGTGGTACTCAGATACACATGCAAGAAAACCACCTATACTGATAAAATATTATAAAAACTAAATTAAATTTACAAAATACTAGATATCATAGCATTGCTTGAAATTCCAGTCCTGGGGAGGTGGAGATGGGTAACTTCTTGGGGGCTCAGTGGCTAGCCTGCTAGGCTGTTTGGCAAATTTCAGATCAGTGAGAGAGTCTGCGCCAAACAAACAAATGAATGAATCAATGATTATGTAAGTAAATGAATAAGGACAGTGTCAGAGAAATGACATCTAAGGTTGAATGTTTGCCTCCACATACATCTAACACAGAGGTACACACAAACATAGACACACACACATACACACACATACACACACATACCACATAATCTGTGAGAGTCTGCTATTGTGATTAGGGGACAAATAGTCATTTTAGTGTTACAAGAAAGGATTCTGCAAACTATTTGAAGGGCTCAGAGCCTGGAGAAAAGGGCTGCATATGAATAGGGAAACTTTCATTAAAAATTCAGGAATAAAGAGCCATGTGAGAAAGGTTAGAAATAATTGGGATTAGTTAGCTTAGAAATGACTAAATGACCACTTAATTACTGTCTTCATTTCTTCCCAAAACAGGATATGCTCCATTTCTTTATTGCCCCTAAAATGCTCATGAAAAAACTGGAGACAGTGACCTTAAAGGAAAGCAAAGTAAATGAGAGACCGTTCTTAGAACCTTTAGAGTCTCACAGCTGTGACAGCCAATGTACCCCTGGAGAATTCTGCTAAGAGAAATTGGCCAGGTTGAGAAAGAGAAAAACGTATGTTTTTATTTAAATGTGAAATCTTACAAAGTCAAGTTTCAGAACAGAGAGTAGGAAGTTGTGGTTTCAGGCTGTCTGTCCAACATCGTGAAAACTGAAGACATTGTAGGTGCCACATGCCCAGAACAGTGGGCAGAGTTAATGGCACTGTGCTATGTATCTGCAACTTCAGGAGATACGGATTCACTCATGAGCCCATAACAGAGGTGGACTTCTCACCCCATAGACCTCCATTTCAGTGTTGCATCACCAAGAGGGAGACTTTGGAATTTATCACTGAGGACAGGATCAAGCTATCAGAGTCATAACCCTTAAGTTCATTAAAAATTCCTTAAAGTATCATCTATCCAAGATTGTGTTCATGACAAAAGATACTTCAAAAACAAGAGCTGTTATCCTCCCTCTCAGGTACAAATATTCACTTCCTCAAATGAAATATGAATTTGATCTTATCTGTTCTTTCTGGAGGACATGGGAATTTCTATTTTCACCTAGACACAAGTGATGCTGAATTTCAGATCCTGACCATCAAGCCACATATCCCATCACCTGTTCAAAACCCTGAGCATGTTGGTGTGAAATAAGGGACAATCTGTCTGAGATCATTCTAGGAAAGTTTGTAATAGGGTCTTCTATGTTGCCCAGACTGGTATTCATCATTTAGATTCATATGATCTTCCTGCCACACATTCCAAGTTCAAAGTAGACCTCTGAAGAGTTACAGACACAAACACACACACACACACAGACACACACACACACACACACACACCAATGTGAAGTTTGTCAATTCAGGACAGTGTGTGTTTTAGGTTTGATACAATTGGAAAGTCAAGCCTCTGGAGGAGGACATCCTTCATTCATCTGGATTTTTTTTAAAGGGGGAAGCAAGGAGATGTGGCCTGGGGTGCACTGGTGTCTGGAGTTCTTAGGTCTTTAATCCCTTGAGTGCCTGGCTGGGTTTATACCTTGCCCAGGCCTCTTCTGCTGCCATTGTGTCAAACCCAATCACAAGGACCTTCCTGGGAAACAAGGACTTGCTTTTGCCATGGAGCAGCAGAGGAAATAAAAGGTCAGTTCTCAAAAGCCCAGCTGGGAGCCAGCTCTGCCTCTTCTGACCTTCCAAACTCCACATTAGAAGGGCAATGATCACAGTGATTTACCAGAATGGGCTACTGAGCCTACAGTGAGGCAAAATGCTGCTAAGGGGCTGAGTTAACACTTACATAAATTCATCATTCCAAAAAGCAGGAGTGTTTGTGTTCTGGGAGGATCAATCTTCCTGTATTGATGGAGAGAAGGAGGCCTGGTAGGGCAACAGGTACCATCTCCCAGTCACAAGACCATACAGAAGAGATGACTTTAAACACGTGCATCTCATACATCCAAAGTGGGCCCATGACTCACTCTGTAGCTGAGGGTGACCTTCTCTGCTTAATTTCTGATCTTCTCATCATCACCTCCCAAATTCTGGGAGTACAGGCACAGATTGCATTGTGCATCATGTCCCACGTATGCTAGGAACTAAACCCAGAGCTTCATAATTGGGTGAGTAGCCTATCAAGTGAGCCACACCCTCAACCTGAATGTATACAGCTTCTTAATCACATGGAAGGGTCATTTTCAACACACCCCTTCCTTGGGAAAGCCATCCCTTTTCTTTTCCCCTGTTCCCATCCCTAACTAAATCTCGAACCCCTTCAACACCCTTGCTTTACCAGCTGTGCTTTTCTTCTGATTTGGGATTTGGGGGAGAGTTATCAATTGACTTGTCCATCCTGTCTTCTGCTGGCTTGGGCATCAGTGATAGAATTTAAGTTTCTTTGAAAGGAGAAGGGGAGAGGGAGCCTTCACCATTGTCTGCCTTTAAAGCAGAGCAGATACAGGCATCCTGATTTTAAAATGTAAGATTGAGTGTCTCCCACTTAATCCGTTAACGTTCTGTTCTTTTCCACTGGGACGTTCCTTTCCAATGCCTTTCTATTAGCCTAAAACCTGCTTTACTTTGTTTTAGGAAAGGGTCTGAGCATGCTCCATGCTCTGGCAGTAATCTTCAGGGAGCCGAGGAAATGAATCCAGCTCAGCAGAACAATAATTGAGATCAAGACTAGGGAACGGGGTGGGAGTGGACAAGCAGGTAGATGGCAGAGAAAGGGTGCTTTTTACTTCATAGAGACTCTGTGAGTTGGTGTGTATGAGCGACAGCAGCAAGAGGTACAAGTCCACTGGGTCACTCCCAGCATTGTGTAGAGGTCCCAAATTTTGTAGACTCAGGCCAAGTTAAGGGATTCCTGGTCTCAACAAGGAAGAAAATCCTTCCAGAAATAGCCAGGGAAGCCACTGCATGTCTACTAATGCCCCTAGAAAGGCTCTGCCCAGTCTCCCATGTCTCTAAGGAGGCCGAATGAATATCCAGCCTCTATCTTAAATCTCCTGGTCTTATTGCTGGTGTCCCATTTACATGTGAGGGTCTGATGCACTCAGTAAAGATGTCCTCGCTGATATTACAGCATAGATCTGTATGATGATAGGAATAAGCTGGCAAGGATGCTTTACACTGTTCTGCACTGTTTTTGTAACATTCAAAAAATATACAATATGTGTTTTAAATGCAAAACGTTAAAAATAAAAAGAAATTTCTCAAAACAAAGCATTCCTCAGACCAAATAAAATTAGGTTATCAGCTGAATAGATGTGACAAGCTGCCTTGTCCCCCCCCCTCATTAAAATTTCTGGGAATATTCACCAGAGAAAAAGGAAAATGGCATGGCTCTGGAATCCTTGTTGTTCAAGAAAGAGCGGGAAAGGGAAAGAACAAGCCCCCACACTGAGGAGTCTGGTGACAGTTGTCCTGGTCAGATGTGAGCTCGCAGCCTGGAGTAACCACAGCAACCAGAGAAGGAAAGAGGAGGATTGCTGGGTTAGGAGCTTGGGGGTGCAGTAAGGAGGCGATAGCAGAGTTCAAGTGATCTGATTGGGGGAAATGAAAAGAGGGGGTTGTCATTAGGGAAGGGGAGAGTAATACAGGTGGAGGGTAAAGTAACAGTAACGATGTCTGATATATCGTGAGGAGTCATACCATTGGCTATTTACCTTAAAAACCCTGTAATGCATGTCAGTCTGTATATAATTATACATGATTTAAATAATTTTTCTTATCTGGGCCGGCAGTGCTCCCTCTAAGAGCCAAAGGCCACCTAATAGAAACCTCAACACTAGACATGGGAAATACTCTCTTGAGCTGTTGCTAGGGCTGCCCAAGCAACTCTCAAAACACACAGGGTATTGCTCTTGACAGTGGTTGTGTCCCACCCACCAAGCCTGAGCTGGAAGGTAAATCCCAGTTTCTGAAGACACCATGCACTCCAGACACAGGGCCCAGAGGCCACTGAGCTAAAATTGACCTTCAAGCCTCCTCCTTAAGGACTAATTTCGTGAAACCAGAAAGTACTCTGCAAGTTTCCAAAGGAGGAAGGCAACCAGCAGTCCTATCCAACTACGGCATCTACGAAGCACAGCAAAGACCAGCATGGCACAACAACTTCACGAGGCCTCAACCATATACAGAGAACTATAGGCAACTAAAAAATTCTGAGAGTGGGAAAAATAGTCTTCCCCAGGGAAGAGTATACGGGGTGATTAGCCAATACCAAAAGCCCAGGCCCTGACGCCAAATATGAGCAACATACAGACTGAGAAGGTTATATTTAGCACTAATATTTAGCATGGAAGAACAATTAATGATAAAAGAGGCCATGAATTTGAGAGCAAGGAGCGTATGGAGGTTTTGGAGGGAGGAAAGGGAAGGAAGAAATTATGTGATTATATTATAATCTCAAAAATGAGGTTTAAATAAAGGTTTGTGATAGAATTACATGAAATAAAAAAACATAAGAGCACGTGATAATCATTAAAATATCAAGCATACACAGATGACAATAGCAGTGGGTGATGGTGTTAATACACGGTGGGGCATTACCCTTGTGTTCAATTTGATGCCTTTATAATCAACTTGCCATATTCCCAGCCCTTATATTTTTATTTAGTTCACAGGGACTAGTTATTTCAAACAAGGTAATAAAACCTCCATCTACTGCCTCGTTCTATGGCTTATATGACACACCCGGGAAATCTTAACATTAACAAAATACCATGCATCATAAAGCACCCACTGGCACTCCTTTATTACTCTTCTCAGGCCTGCCTTCATTCACTTTTCTTACCTCTTGACATTATTTCCTGTCGCTTATGGAGTCGTCTGTGCATCAGTCAAGTTTAAGTCTACTCTCTATTTACTTCCAAGTAGGGGCCTGGTCCGGAAGTCCAGTAACGTATTTGCAAAGAGTCTGTTGGCCTGGTGAGGCAGTAACTGTCATGCAGAAGCCATCTCCCAAGATGGATGTCTTTCAGAAGCTGCTTGGCCCTTGCTTCATGAAGATAACCTTGTACCATTTTCATTGCTGCTAGTTATTATGCAGCAGGAACCTGTACAATAACACACACACACACACACACACACACACACATAATGTTATATACAGAAATTTGAAGGTCACATAGGTCGTATGCTTTCCCAGTATGCTTTCTTGTCCACATTTGCTATGTTGTCATCTCCCTCTCCTGTCATTGACTGGGTCTCACTAGGTTCCCACAGTATTAATGTACTCCTAGATAACAGCCTCATCTTCTGTATTTCTACACACATATAGATGTTCTTCATCTCAAGACTTGTTCTTTACGAGTCCAGTGCCACTGTATCTCCTCTACAAAGTCATCAGTAGATGGGTCTTAGTTTCCTTTACACAACTTAATATGCTAATGTTGCATCTCAAACATTTATGAGATCCTCAAGAAGACTAGATTCCTCTTGGTGTCTCCAGGTCCTAGCACAATCTTGGCAAAAAGCTTCTCCAGAGATGCTTACTGAAAGAGAGCAACCATGTTGTCATGAGTGTTGATGCTATGTTTTGTGGAGACAATGTTTTCTCTGTTCACTTCAGAAAGACAGCTCCTATCATACACCCCGAGATACTGCCAATAAATATTTGTTGAAGGAATGAGGGAAGAAACAAATGAAGATATACTGTCCTAAGTATTGTGAAAGTAGGGACTGCCTTCCCTAGGTCACCTGGGATCTTCACTATCCTTTTCTCCAATTGAGCTGTTTAGTCTTGGTGTAGTCATGTTACTTACAGATTATCATATGATACTGGCAGTTCAGACTCAAAGATTTTGCTTAAAGTCAGACCATCTGAACTCACATCATGACTTAACATCTTACCCTATATGTAGCTTCAGGCCAAATACTGGACTTTCATTGGCTTCTGCTTCCTAATTTTAAAAATGGGAAATAGTTGTCATTAGATATATTGATACTACTTCCAAGACTAGTAAAGAGTATTTTGGTGTTTTTAAAGATTCTTAGCATAGTCCTAAACAAACAGTAAAGGCTTCTTGTATTATTAGGTTCAAGGTAATATATTTGATACCAGATTACACTGTAAGGAGGTAAGTATGACAGAAGATGTGTCTTTGCCTGTAAGATGCTCATATTACATAAAGCCAAACATTCAATATGTGATGATATGCTCAGTGAAGCAAATAAATGAGGGCAGCAGAAGTGAGGAGGGGCTTCATTGATAAAGTCATATAAATAAGCAACCTAGAGAGTGGGATTCCGAGCTAGAGGCTAGAAAAATAAGTAGAAAGCACACATATACAGAGCAACTAATGGGGAGAGAGCAAAGAAGAGAGGGAGGTGGGAGAAAAGGAGGGAGGGATACAGGGAAGGATGGAGGGAAGAAGGGAGAGAGAGAGAGAGAGAGAGAGAGAGAGAGAGAGAGAGAGAATCAAATCCACCTGTGCTTTGTTTTGTGTGTCATTCTGTCCTTGTTTACAGAGGCCATTTGACATTCCTGGTCAAAGCTGATATGACCACCTTTGCAGTATTTTTTCTCAAAAATTCACTAAGCAAGCTGGGATATAGCTCATTTGAAAAGGTGCTTGTCTAGCATATGTGAAGCCCTGGGTTCAAGTCCTAGCACTACATAAACTAGTACATGCTTGTAACTCAAGCATTCAGGTGGTGGAGACGGGAGGAGGAGAAGCTCAAGGTTATCTGGGACTACATAGCAAACTCAAGGCCAGCCTAGCGTGTGTGAAGAGCCTGTCTCCAAAAAGAAAAAGAAAAATGCACTAAAAAGATCATGTGGCTCACGGTGAATAGCTGCTTTGAGTGTGTCTGGACAGAGAGGCCAAGAAAGTGGTGATCTGAGTTCACTGTGTTTGGGGGCTTGTTTACTACATACCTACAGGGTTGCAGTGTGCTAAGAATTTAGAGAAATACCTGGGAGATACATAGAAAGGTCATTTGTTCCCATTTCTGGCCTTACAGCAAGGCCAGTTAGAGAAAGAAAGAATACCTAAATGCACCATGAACGCTGGTCAGGGGTGTAAGCCTGGGTTGTCTGAGACACAAGGCCACAGACATTTGCCACTTTAGTCCTAGTCTAAGCTGCATAGAAACCAAAATAGCTTTCTTCATGGGTCAGACATGAGTTACAAGTGAATATTCATGAAATAAATGTGAACCAGCCAAGATTTCAGAATTCTCAAGGGAGCACACATTCACCAGTTCACCAGAGGCATGGCTTGTATGCAATAACCCTCATTCCTTTCTTCCCCCATGTTCCTTTCCCCATCTTCCCTTCCTTTCCTTTTCACTAGTTCTTTCTTTTCTCACAAAGGTAGTATATGCAAGGGTAATAAAGGTATGACTGAGTATGGTTGCTTCGGACTCTAACAGAGATTAGAACAAAATGAAGCAACCCTGGTAGTGTAGACTTAAAGAGAGCTTCTCTACCTCCCTGGGTATTCCCTCTCTCTCTCTCTCTCTCTCTCTCTCTCTCTCTCTCTCTCTCTCTCTCTCTCTCTCTCTCTCTCTCCCACTTTCAAGTACTCCTTCCCTCCGTCCCCTCCCTCCCTCCCTCCTTCCCTCCCTCCATCTCTCCCTCCCTCCCTTCCTCCCTCCCTCCATCTCTCCCTCCCTTCCTTTAAAGACCTTAGCAGAGTTTGACCTAATGTTAGGTTGGCCATGGTCATTGCCTCTCATCTGTGCCCAGTAAAGTAATTATCTGCTCTCATGCCATCCTGGGCATCACAAAGGCACCTTCTGATGCTGCTCAAGTCACAGACTTACCTGTCAACTTCTTCATTTCCTATTCTGTGATTGAACTAGAAAGCAGAGCATCTTCCTCTGAAGGGTTTATGTAAGGGGAGAGCATCTGTGACCCAGCTCCAAGGCAGACCACAGACACTTCTCTGTCCTCTGCACTTACTGCTCATCCATGGTTCCAGATGTTGAACCAAACTGATTTCTGAGGTCACCTCTTCAAAATCTGTAAGCATTACAGAACTGGAAGAGACAAATAAAACAGCTTTGTTCTTTGTGTGCCATGAAATCATGTATGTCCCAATGATGCATTTAAACTATAGAATATAAAATTGAGTTTATAATATGATTTCAAGAGAACAGTTGAAAATATAAACCGAAGACATTGAAGAGTGAACTCGTGTGCACGAGTACTTCTGGGCTTGTAGGTTTGTTGAGGTTTAATCTCTTTGTTCTAATACTTGCATTTTTGTCTATACTTTCTATAGCTATATTTATTCCTTTCATAAACTAAACAGATATGCTTTAAAAATCTAATCTTTGAAGGATAGAATCAGAGGAATGTGCTCTGTTCTGTGGGGATGGAAAATGTCTATCCTATGATTGTTGACACAGAGATTCACTGGGCCATGCCGCCATCTCACCCAACATCTATTTTGTCTCGATGTTAAGTGCTGAGGTACTGGTCAACCCACTCTGCTCATTCATACAGTGTGCCCTACTTGCTTTTTTTTCTGTAATATTTCTACTGTGTTTCCATATGGTTCCCAGAGCTCCTGTTAAATTGCTTCAACCCACATGGCATCAACCTTATCTTTATTTAAAAAAACCAAACCTATTTTATCTACGTAGCTTTTCAAACACAATCCTTAATCTCATACTTTACTTTAGCTGTTTAAGTTTCAGAATGTCCTCAAGGGCTTAACTTTCTTTTAATTTTTTTTGTAGCTTCAAAATTTAGGTTAGGCTAGCATCTTCTTCATAGGGTTATGTTGTACAGATTAACACAAATACATAAAGTACTTGCCAACAGGTAAACAGCTAACTTTATCTGTGAAAAGACTCCAGGAGATCATGAAATTTATCTAGCTACATTTTAACCTAGATGTTTTCAAGCCCCAATCAGCAGGTCTTTCTTTTAAAAAGATGTATTTATATTTCTTTTGTGTGTATGAATATTTGCCTGCATGTATGAATATGGAACAATGCACGTGTAGTGCCTGCTAAGAGGGTAGGGCATCAGATGGTTGTGGGCTACCTGGTGTGAATGCTGGAAACCAGATCTGGGTACTATTCGTACTTACGGTGATAGCTGTCTTCCCTATTAGCCTAGAACATTTTTGAAGAGTCAGGTATCAGCACTGATAGGTGGGTCAATTGATTATTCATACAACAAATATCCACAAAGCACATAGTACATGCTGCCTGCATCTCCTCTTTTTCCTTTAGGTTTTATCAACATGCACAAAACTCAAATTCTCTGTATGCCCCACATATGTGTGTGTCTCTGCTTGTCAACATTAGCAGAAAGTCTCAGATGTCCTTCCTCAGTGCCATCCAGTTTTTTGTTTTTCAAGCAGGCCTCTGACTTGTCCAGAACTTACCAAGCATCCTAGTCTGGCTAGCAAGTGTAACAGGTGAGTTCTGAGACTCCTGCTTCACCAAACAATCAAATGTGAGCATGCACATCTGTCAGCTGGCCTCCTTTATACGGCATGCTCCTCCCTGATTAGGGGCAGGGGGACAGCCATAAATAAACAAATAGGAAATGAAGGATGATTGTCAGTGCTGACAATTATCTGAAAAGAACCAGCATGATATGACAACATGATATGACAGAGGATAATTAGGGTAAATGAATCGGGCAGTCATGGTATCCAAACTAGGACTTGGAGACAAAGAAGGAGCCAGCCACACAAAGAGCAAGGGAGATAACTTCTATGGAGAGATAACATAAGCCACTGTGTTGAACATTCATTGCTGGGATAAACACTTGAGAGAACAAGTTTAAAGGAGGAAAGATTTATTTTGGGTCATGGTTTCAGAGATCTCAGCCCATGGATTCTAGCACCATCGTCCCTGGGTCTGTTGTGAGACAGTGTATCACAGTAGAAGTCTGTAGTAGGTGCAGCAGGGATGAACTATTAGTTTCATGGCAGCCAAGAAGCAAAGCCAAGCAGAAAGGGGAGGGCCAAAGTCACCTTTAGCAACCTATTTCCTGTAGCTAGGGTCCACTTCCCAAAGTTCCAGGACCTTCCAAACATAGCATCATTCAACACATGAGCCTGTAGGGATACTTTTAATGTAAACAGCACCCTAGTTGAGTAATTGTTCTGCATACTGAAGAAATCACAGGAAGATACTGTGGCAGTAGCAGAATGCCTGAGGAACTTCTGAAGCATAGGCAGGTGTCCAGCTTTTTGGGACCTGTAGGAATGCCAAGAAGTTTGTCAGGACATAGGGACATGGCTCAGAGGTCAAAGCACTTGCTGAGAAAGCCAGAGAACTGCAGGTCAGATCCCCATGAGACCTGTGATTCCAGACCCATGAGGCAGAGACAGGGGTCCTCAGAGTAGGCTAGTAAGACTAAGTTAGTGAGTTCTGGGTTTTATTGATTCTGTGTCTTAATTAAGACTATTACCTGGAGACAGGAGCCGATGCAGAGCCCATTGAGGGTGCTACATATTGGCTGGCTCCTCATGGCTTGCTCAGACTGCTTTCTTATAGAACCTGAGGCCACCAGCCCAGGAATGGCTCTACCCACAGTGGCCTGGACCCTTGAACATCAATCCCTAATTAAGGCTATGGAGGTATTTTTTGAATGAGACTCCCTCTTCTCAGATGGCTTTAACTTGTGTCAAGTTGACATAAAACTAGCCAGCACACCCTGTCTCAGTAAGTAAGTTGGAAAAGCAATCGTGAATGACTCCTGGCATCAACCTTGGGTCTCCATCTATATGTTCATATGCACCAACACAGGTGTTCACACACATGCAAAATATGTGTATACCCATGCATATCACACACACACACACATACACAGAGAGACACACACAGACACACACACACACACACACACACACACACACACACACACACACACCATACCACCACAGTTTGGAGTCCCAGATGGCTACTGACTTTGTTTAAGGGAGGTCTTTGTTCTGTGCATGAATTTGAGCCTTAAATAGTAGTTACTGCTTTCACTTTTCTAACTAAGCTCTTGGGATTCGAATCCACTCACATGACTTCAGGGAGGAATGGAAGGCGAAGGGCATGGGGAGGATGCTTCTGCAAAGCAGTATGTCAGGAGACACTGTGGGAATCCTTTGTTTCATCAAGTTAGTTTCCCCGTTGATTCTCCAATACCTCTAATTCTGGGTGTCACCAGGAAGTAGGTATGCTGCAGCTTGGTGACAGCCTTTTTCAGTGTCTATGGCAACGTGGGGCTGGGGCCATTTTTCTTTCATCAAAAGAAAGGACTGGCTTCCTGAAGATAAGTAAAATCCTATTGTTGCTTTCAACTCTTATAGAGAAAGCATGTACAAGGGCAATAAAGATTCAGTTGAATACTGAATAATACTGCTAATGATATTGCATGAAATAACACAAATTAAGTAAACCACTTTTCTGCAGCCTGGTTATAGATGAAAATGAAAGGACCAGCTTTAAGCTGTGGCCTCCCTTCTTATGCCAACCATTATTTCTGATGGTGGCAGTGGTAGATGTGCGTGTGTGTATGCGTGTGCATGTGCATGTGTGTGTGTGTGAAATATGCAAATAGTCTCCAAGCTTGTGAATTAGAACCACTTATCTGTGTCCCTGAAAGGAACAATGCTACTAAACAATGTAGAGTTGGCAGAGGAAGGAGCATTATTGGGTAGCAACTCCCCAGACTTGCAGACCCCATAGGTGTAACGCTTCTTCCTTTCCTACTCCTTGAACAGAGTTGTTTTTCCACCCAGAGGCTGACCCCACCACTTACCATCACAGTAAGCTTCGAGGATTTAGGTGGACTTTGAGATGAATCCTGTAACTCCCATCTTGCATTTAACATCTTATTTTATTGCTGGTTCCTTCTGTGCTTCCCACCATGGGATTTTAGAGTGTTTGCTTGACCGGTACTGTCTTGTCTTATCCTACATTCTCTTAAAGAATGCATGCTTAGCTTCCAAAGTTTGCCTCTAGAACACCCTCATGTATAAAGCATTCCTGGCTCCCTAGGTAAAACTGTTCTCACTTTTTGCAATACAGAAATGTCAATGTTGTCCTAACAGAGGCTCCTGTGTTTGCTGCTGGTGGTCCAGCAGGTGGCAGTATTTTGAGAGGTAGGTAGAATCCACTTGTGGAAGTAGGTGTACCTTGTCCTTGTCCCCTCCTTTCTCACTCTTTCCCATCTATGGCAATGTGTAGGTAGTGCTCTGTTTTGGAATGCTATTCTCAACACGATGGACTAAAATTCCTGAAACTATGGGCTAAAACAGATCTACCACCCATTAAATTGTGCTCCAGTGTTTTGACTCAGTGGAAGAATCAACATTGGGGTAAATACACCAACCCATCTGGCAAAGGACAGAGGTAGGTTGATTTTGTTCCTAATTGGATTCATTGGCCTGACTTTATCAGATGTTAGTGAACTTCATGTAAGCAGAGGTTGGAAACACAGTGGTTTCCTGAATCTAAGATCCTGGAAAAGCCTGATCTGACCAGCTGGAGAATTACAGACATACAGAGAACATCTCAGTTGAGCCAGCCACGTCATTCTAGACCAGCCAGCTCCTAGCCAACTTCAATTGAAATATGCAGAACTGAGCTCCTGCCCCTGGGTAGACCTAACCAAGAGAAGCCCAGTAAACAGCCATCGTTGTTGCATTGCTGCATTTAATGGACTCTGCTTATTCCAGTTGGTAGCAGCACATTGGAGGGAAGGGTTAGCTCAGGCTGGTAATTATCCATCATAAAGCAGGATACCAGTTTTCACTCCAACCAGTGTATGGATCATTACCCACAGCTCATCTTTTCTTGGTCTGGTTTGATCTAGACCCTTTACTTAGTATGTCAAATAAACAGCTCCTTTTGTTCAAGCAGTGAAAGGCAAGGAGCTGTCCACATCTGCATGATCCTTTTGAGGGGACAAGGTAATCCTTTTGCTTGGGTTGCCTGTAAGATGAGAGAGAAAGTGGATGGCTCCCCCTACAGGACATATCTGACCATCCACGAATGGTTACCAAGATTGCCCTTTCCAGAATATCTATTCTGTTTCACAGTAAAGGTATGCTTGTGTGAGGAAGTGCAATAGAAGCTGTTTTCATGTAACTGCCTACGGAGGTGATGAGTTGGAGTGATACAAACAGTGGAAAAGGAACCAACAGCACTGGCCAAGTGGGAAATTGGTGTTTGCCTTCACATCCCCAGCTCTTCCAAGTATTAAATAAAGTCTATGTGAAAATATGAAGAAACCTACTGTGTTATAAGTTGATTAAAAGAAATAAAGAAAAAGGTGCTAAGTAAAATGTAGGGAATACTTGGTACATGCTGCTATAGAAACCATGGATCCCTCTCAATAGCTCTACCACTTTTACTTTCTTTGCACAGAAATAAATCAACTCAAAATCACACGTTAAGTGATGGAACCGGGATTCCAATGCAGTCTTGTGCTGATACCCATGTTTTACCTAGCTTGCATGAATCCATAGGGAATTTTGAAGCGTGGTGTATGGTGTTAAGCATTTGATGTCCATCTGTGGCAATGGGCAGAAGAAAGAATGTCTTCCTTTATAACTTGGAGCTCCCATCTGTAGCTGCTAGACCTACACCCCTCACCCTGAGCATCTAAGCATGTGTAAGTCTTCCTTATAGCATCCCGAATTCTACCTATGCTTCTGCTTCATCATACTACTGCTATGACAGAAACACACTGAGTTCCATCCTTTGATCTATTTTATTATTTTTGTGTGCATGAATGTGGGATTATATGTGCTATAACTTTGTGGAGATTAAAGGAGAGTGGGTTCTCACACACACACACACCCTTGTTGCTGCAGGAACTCTTGTCTCTGTCTCTCTGGACACTGCAGGTGAGCTGGGCCCTAGGGGTCCAGCCTCCTTTCTCTGCCCCACATCTCACTATAGGTTTGCTGGTATTCTAGGTCATCAGGCTTGTGAGCAAGTGCTCTGTGCCCACTGAACCTCCTGGCCAGCCCCAGCTTTTCCCATTTATCTTCTACCCACGACATGTTATCCTCTTAATTTAGCCCATTTGATTTTTTTTTAACAGCAGAATATTCCCAAGTAGCCAAAACTACATAATTATACTTTATAATCCATTAATCTAAGTGTATGTGTGTGTATGTGTGTGTGCGTGTGTATGTATGTGTGTGTAAGAGTATAAATCCCCCTTTCAGAGAAAGAGTCCCTTCTGTTCAGTATTTACATTCTCCCTACACCATCCTTTGTCTGAATTTATATTCTAGTAAACGAAAAAGAGACTTCATTGTCTTAAGTCATTTTCTACAATTTTATAGTCCCTCGAAGGGGACAACTTATTTCTACAGTAAACAAAATCAAATCCTATTTTATCCTTCATCTCTGGCTTCATTGGTTCTACTGTTTGGTATTTACCAGGATCTACATAGGAACCAATAAAATGGAATCTACAAAATTGATGAAAATATGTGTGTGGCTGGTGAGAGAAGTGAGTAGAAATATTCATTACCAGAGTAGACAGCATGTTTAGGAAGTGTCTGCCCGGCCACAGCTGAACAGCATTATGCACATGGAACCTGATAATCATGTACACTCGACTTTTTGCTAAGTGCCTTCATGTGCTAAGATGCAAAAACATGAAGCCAAGTACTCAATGCTTTATTAAGTCCTCTTGGAGTTAGAGCATTAAAATAGTGGGCTTGCATCTGGAATTACCTCTGAGCTTTTAAGTGGCCATGAAGGACAAATGAACCCACACTCTGCTCCTCCATTCTCCTGATACAGGGCACAGTTTCCCTGTGTGGAGAAAAGGAAGAGCCGATGTGGAGCTAGATACTGTTAGAAGCTATGAGTTTTCTCTGATTAAACAGAGAAACCCAAGCTACATGAGTATTGAATGGAGAGACCCTTCTTTTGGCATGGGGCTGGAATCAGATTGATGTAACAGGTATCCAATAGACAAGTGGCTCTTCCAAACGCTGGAGGTATGGTGGTGGGAAATACAAGCAGGAGCCAGTCCCCATTTCACTGGGAGAGGACAGAAACACCAACCAACCAGTTTCAGATGTTGACTGCTAAGAAAAAAAAATACAATAGGATACAAAAGATACAAAAGATGTAGCTAGTAAGGGCTCTTCTTGTTTCCTACAGATAGGAAAGCATGTCCACAATCTCCTGGCCACATAATTGAATTCATTTTCCATTTTGAAATGAGACCCAGAAGCCCCCTGTCACTGTATACCAGACACTTTCCAGTTTCTGATTCTGGTCCATGCTCTCTATCTAGTGGGCCACTTTTTTATGTGCCATATTCCCTGCATGCCCCACAATTGCTCACATCTGGGTCTGATCAGTTAACAATCTTCTTATCATGACTTTCTTTACAGCCCATTTTCCACAGAGAAATGGGTGTTCATATGAAGCCAGTGTGGGCTATGTGAAATCTAATCTAATCTCTCTGTCTCTGTCTCTGTCTCTGTCTCTGTCTCTCTCTTTCTCTCTCTCTCTCTCTCTCACACACACACACACACACATACACAAACACAAATCTATTCTCAATTGAAAATATCCTAAATCCAAAGTGCAATCCATTACACATAATTACTGAGCTCATCCTATGGAGATTACAGCACAAAGAAGATCATTGTATTTCTTTTTATCCTTGAGAATTTAATGTGTAACTCACTGTTTCTGCCCTGTATTATAAAATATAATTGTGTTGAGTATTCTTATGCAGGGAAAAGAATAAAAATCAAACTTAGAAGCATTAGTCCATAACACTTTTGTGCCATGGTAAAGTAAAATTGTAACCTAAATCATCATAAGTTAGAGAACTGTCTCCAGTGAAGAATTAATCACACCCAAAGAGAGATCTAGTATCTGCTCTTGGCTACAGGGACATATTTCCTAAACTCCCACAGATGCCATGCTTGATGCAGTGTCTTTGCTTGCCTGGGGTTCTTTGTTATTAGACAGTTTAACAATGTGATTGATGGTGGCAGCTTTGGGCCAGACTGTCTTGATTCCAGCTCTAGGGGAGCTAGAGACTTATGGGCAGCCCTATATTGTGAGTTCTGACTCTGGGGAGACTACCCATTTAAGGCCCAAGTTAAACACTAGACTCCCAGGCTCAGGCCTGTGTGCCTAGTTGCCAATGCTCCAAGCCTACTCACCCATGGGTGTCAGAAAAGTCGTTCTGTCCGTGGCAACATGGGAAGAGGGCAGAAGTTGTGGATTACAGTTTTCCTGGAGTCTGGCACTGAGCTCTTCCTTTAGCTGACTCCTCCTGTAAGAAGCCAGAGCCACAAGTAAAACCATTATCAGCAACTCCTGTGAATCTTCCAGTTGGTTAAAAAAAAAGTTTCAGGATTTTTGCATCCTACCCTTAAACTTGAAATTGCTAGTATAAATGAGAGCAGCCTTGTGAAGACTGCCTTGCCAACTCTACAGCCATGGCTGCCAAGCATCACCATGAAGAAGACTCCAGAACACAGGTCCACTGCCAATATTCTGATAGGTTCTCCTCAGCTCCACTCTGCACAGATCTGATCTCTGTGAAGTCCTTGGTCATCTGAGAGTCTCCTGCTCTCTGTCCTTCTTTGGTTGAGAATCATTTCAGCACTGATAGGAATTATTGCTCTTGCACTGTCTCCCTGTATTAGTCGCTATCTCGGCCACCACACAGTCCTTAAAGCTTCTGCTGATGCCATCTGTGGTAAGATAGACTTCAGATAACTCACTGGCCCAAAGACTAAGAAGAAAAGTAAGCAAAGTATTGGCTCCGTGTGGGAAATAAGAACTGTGAACAGGGGCTCCCTGGGAAGGACCTTGGAAAGAATTCTCTCTATTCACATGCCTGTCTTTCTCCTTTCTCCCCTTACCCCTTCTGTTCTTTTCCTAACCTTTTCCTTCCTTATATCAAGGGCAGTGTCTTGGTCTCACTTGCCCAGTGTCAGTGAGAAAATTTACTCTACACTTAGAAAAATGCATGCTTTCTTTTGTAGCATATATTGATTTAGCGAAACTATGCGGGCCTTCCTGAACCTTCTGAACAGTTGCTCTGTGAGACTCAGGCACATCTGTCTTTCGTTTTTATGGTTTCTGTACTTACTTTATTTTTGTTTGGATTTTTGAGATAATGTCTCACGTAGTTCAGGCTTGCTTCACACTTGCTATGCAGCCAAGGATGACCTTGAACTTCGGATCCTTCTGCATCCACCTCCATGGTGCTGGGATTACAGGAGAGTGCCGCCATGCTTGGCTCCAAGGCTCTTTTTACTTTTGGTTATGAGCTTATCTCATAACATGTGAGAACATGTGTTCAGCCCTCAGTGCTCTTTAAAAACAAACAAACAACGATGACGACAACAATAAAACATTTTCTACTTTTATTCACATCTTCTGCTCTTTTAAGCAGCAATTCATTTTGAAGGGAAGAATTTTGAAGGGAGCTGGGTCAAAGTATCCATGAACATAATGTTTCTCCACAAGAGGGAAGACCAAGACGCCACAAGAATCTAGAGGAGTCAGTGCTTCATTCAATTCAAAGATTTAAAAAAAAATGAGTCTTTAGTAATACAAGTAGTTAAATCTATTAAGTTTGGGTAAAGAAGGAAAGTTCATTCTGGCCATAGAAATAGCATATGTGGAAGTGAAGACATTTGGGTAACCGAGGCCCTATGTGACAGGAGCCTGGAGCAAGAGAGATGTGAGAATAAAGTGCAGGCACGTGGGTGTAAGCCTCAGCACTTATCATCAGGCCACATTAGGAGCTTAGTCTGATCCTATTGTAGTGAAACTGTCTAAAGCAACTCAAACCACAGTGTAGACATCTCACTACAGATCTCACTGGAAAAGGAGAGTCTGGCATCTGAGGGCCACTTATGAAGTGATCATAATAGTTCCAGGAATCTGAGCATGGGAGTTAGTGGTTGGTGATGTGAGTGGACCGTGTGGAAACAGTGACCGTAGTCTTTGAGGATAGATTCCTTAAATACCATGGAGTGCAGAGGCCCCTGGGAAGAATTCTGAGCTTGTCTAGAACGTAGAACTTCATCAGTACCACAAAGGATGCTTGTGAACTGCATTGCCTTGATGGCTGCAGAACGGAAGCAAGTAAGTGTCAACTGTCTTCGTCAATGATGTTGACGACTGTGCACTAGCCAAAAAACAACTAGGGTGAAGAAAGGGTTTATTTAGCTTACAAGTATTAGTCTGTCACCAAGAGAAACCAAGGCAATAATCCCAGGCTGGAGCTTGAAGCAGAAACCACGGAGGAGCACTGCTTCCTGGCTTGCTTTCCCTGCCTTTCTTATACCACCCAGGCCCACCTGCTTGGGAATGGCTCTGCCCACAGTGGGCTGGGCTCTCCTATATCAACTAGCAATTAAGAACATGCCTCACAGACAGTGCCACAGGTCAATCTGATTTAGGCAACTCTTCCAGGGAGGTTCCTTCTTTCCAAGTGTTACATTGACAAGCTGAGCTGACACAGATGCCCTCTGTCCTAATAGAAAGTGTTTTACCCACATCTTTATTTAACCTGTTGTAGTTGGCTATATCCATGGCTATGGCTGAGACAGCATGTGTTGGCTGCTTGGAGAATATCAGATAGCTAATCATCTGGCAAAGAGTCGATTCCTCTGTCATGCTTCTTGCCCTTAGGACACAAGTCCACAAAAAAGCCAAGTGGTAGAAGCTTCTGAAGCTGCGACTTTGGCTCCTTGGATTTCACAAACTTGTTAATATTGACTTCCACCTAATTGCTTCACTATTTAGTTGGCAAGGTTGTTCTTTGATTTTTTTTCCTAGTTACTTTATGCCCAAAGGGAACGATTAATTAATAGGAAGGTCAGGACTATTTCAGAGTTAGTTTACATACTCAGGGTTGCCTCACCTCGCTATCTCTGTACTGTGACAATCACCTCACAAGTTTTCACTCAAATTTTCTGTGTCTCGGTTGCCTATATCTTTTAAACAGACATAGGGCTTGCAAGATGGATTTCTGCTCCCATGTATGCTGCCACGTATTCCTCATGAAAGTATTAAGATAAGTGACATTTGTCCTATTTTTATATCTGAGGAAAATCAAAGCAGAAATAATCTAGCAACTCTTATGTCTAGATAAAGACTTTCATATACTTCAAGGATATGGGTCACCTTTCCTAACATTTATTTCTAGAGATTTAGGGTGATCAAATATTTTTATTATAAAGGACAATAGGAATCCCATTCTAAAAATTATATTTTATAAAGGAGAAAGCTTTATTAATAGTACTTTGCAACAGAATCTTAAACTTCAGTATTACTAATATCTGAGAGCAAATGATTAATGATCTGCTAAAAGGGTGTCCTATGCAGTGTAGACTGTGCTACGTCAGCCATGGATCCTATGCAGTGTAGGCTGTGTTACGTCAGCCATGGATCCTATGCAGTGGATGCCAGAATCCTAGGCAGGTCAGTCATGACTCCTATGCAATGGCTGCCAGCAGAAATATCTGAAGTCAGGACATTGCTGTGAATTGGATGCTATTCCTCAGGTCATAAGATCTGTCCCTGAACCCAGAATATTTGGAATGAGAGTAGGAGAGAGGCAGACTCCTATCAAACAGACTTCCTGTCTAAAGGAGAAAATGCTACAAGGAGTGGTGTGGGCCATGTTGCTCAGCCACCCAAAGGATCGGAGTCTTTGTTTCAGGATCATGCACCTGTGGAGGCAGAGCCAGCTCCTATCCCACATCTAACTCCACAGTCCTTTCTCTTCTCTCCTTCATCATTCAGGGGAATAAACAAAATAACCTTCTAGACAATTAATGCAGGGACTGGTAAATTACAGCCCACAGTTCAGGTGTGGCCTCTAGCTGATTTTATAATTTTATTGTAATTAATGCAAACCCACTGGAGACATACTATTATGAGTGCCTTCATGCTACAGATGCAGAATTGACTGGTAGTAGCAGAGACTTTATGGCCCAAAAGACCAGGTGATCTTCTACCTCGTCCTTTGCAGAAATATTTGATCAATGTATAATTCAGAAAACGAATCTCTGCCAGCAGGTCTCTAGGAGTTGCTTCCTGGGTAGCTCCCAAGGAGAGGCAAGATGGTGGCTTGTCCTTGTTCACTTGAAAAATCCCCCAGATTTATTCCTTTCTAATCCACTCGAGGTCTGGTACATTTGTCCCTGCTAAAAGAATTCTGTAATTGAAAAATGGAAATTGACTCTGGAAGACTTAAGACACAAGTCACACATTGCATGTACGAATGGACCTGACACCTATTGTGTGTGTCAATGTACTTGATAGTGTTTCCTTTCCCTTTAAAAGATCTGAGAAATTGGCACCAACCAACATTACAACAGAAAACGTGGCCATCCTGACAGCAGCCTGAGAGTCTTACCCTCCCTGCTCCTTTGTCAGACATGGATACAGTTTTACTGCTTTTTCTAAGACCAGAACATACCAATCTACCGTGAGACTGCATTTTAAAAAGATGCCCTTTTGCCCACATAGAGAGAGGAAAATCTCACAAGGCCCTATCCCTAGATGAAGAGCACAGGCAATGGCTTGCTGAAGGAGGGAAAACCAGTTTTCATTAGGGATGTGTCCCCTAATCCTAACTGATCAGTCCTAAACACATGCACATGTGAGAAACACTAACTATTCACAGTAGGAGACCTGTATATATTTTATTTCTATATTATATTACATTTCTTGTGGTTGTTAAATATCCTTATTTCTTGTGGTTGTTAGATACATATATTTCCCATGGTGTAAATCACAGAGTAAGTGAAACAAGAATTCCTGTCCTATGCTGCTCTGAGATGCATAGAGTTCTCTGGATTAAATCTCTCAGGACTTGTCTCTGATCTTGAAAGCGAGTTTCTTGTTTGGCCATGCCAGCACATAGCACACTTCCATGTAGCCAAGGCTTGCTGACCTGTTTGGTCTAGTCTCTCAATGGATGTCTCCTTTGTGGCAATATGTATTCTCTGTCAGCTGCACGTAGCATCCCAGAACTCATGCATGAATCAATAGCCAGCACACTGTCATTACCTCTGTACCAGTATCTCTGCACATCTAACCTCCCTTCACTTGTTAAATTTAGATGTAACATTCTTGTCCTCAATACCCTGTACCATATAGGTGATCTCTGGGTTTGACTGAAAAACCCTGCCTCAATCAGTATGGTAGAAGGAGATCAGGAAAGACTCCTGGTGGCCAATTTGGGTCTTCACAATCATGTGACACTCACTTGTGTTCCCACACACATAATAGTTCATATATATGCATGTGTGCAGACACAAATTGACAACACTTTCCCTGACTTCCGCATGCCTTTTTACTCTAAGAACATAGGATATGGAGCATGACAAATGTTTTATTATTCTCTCTTATATTTCTCTGCACTAGAGAGGGCAAACATGTGACTATGACTATATGCCTTTCAACAAGCTACACTCTCGCTTTGTTCATTGGTGTAGACCTTTATAACAAGATAACTATTTAGAAAAGTTAATTAAGTCATTCATCCTATAAAGAGAGATAATTTTTCAAGCTGGTCAATAGTGGAACACATCTTTAATCCTAGCACTTAAGGGTCAGAGGTAGGTGGATCTCTGCGAGTTCAAGGCCAGCCTGGACTACATAGCTAGTTCCAGAACATCCGGAACTCTTGTCTCAAAAACAAACAAACAAACAAACAAAGCCCACAAACAGCAACATCAAAAATAAAACAAACAAAAGAAAACAACAAAACAAAAAACAAAAGTAAAAACAAAAAACAAACAAACAACAAATACAGAACAATAGAGATATCATTTCTCAAAGTGCGGTACCAGGGGTAACCACAAGGCGGTACCAGGGGTCACCACATGGGAACAATGGAGCTCTCACTTTGCGTTATCAATAGAGTATAATTTTAGGGCCTATTTGAAGATGGTGGCACCCAAGTATCTTGATGGGACATCCACACTTTCTTATTTAACAATCATTCATAGTAGTTGCTAGTCACCCTTTAACTGAAAGTCAGTGGGAGTATTGAATTGCTGAGATAATTAAGCAAGATGGTATAGAAGGAAGAGGAGGGGAGAGAGGAAGAGGGGATGGAGAAGGGAGAGACGATATGGAAGAATAAAAGAAGGAAGAGAAGGAGAAGTAGAAGGAGAAGGAGGAGGGAAAGGAGAAGGAGCAGGAGGAGGAGAAACAGAATAACAACAACAATAACAATGACAACAAGGAAAGTGTAGTCTGGCTCAAGGTCAGCAAGATGCATTTCTTTAATTTTTCATCTGTTATTCTGTGTGCCCAACAATGTTTACATCTTAAGTTTAATAGAGTAGTTTTATTTTATTCCTGATGCCATTTTATTTTTGGTTTCCCATCTTATTCTACACATTGCTCCACCCCCAGTTAATAGGGGCCCATCCCCACTCCAAGCTATAGTACTCTACAGAGCAGATACACAGTACTCCAAGAGCACCTGTCAAGTGTTGTTTGTAGGTATGTGGGGTTAGAGGTGACCACTTGGGATTGGATAATATACTAGGAGCTCAGCCCTGGAGAAGAATGTTTCTCCCTATCTTAATAGACATTAACTTACTATACATTTTCAGTTACGATTGAGACCCTGTCAAATTTCCCTCATTTGCTATGACACCTCAGCTGATGAGATCATTGAAAACTTTTGTTTAGGCAGACATATTGCTGAGATTTTGTGGGTACAGTTAGAGCAGGAAAGGAGGATGGGATGAGGTAAATATATACTCATATATGAAATTCTCAAAAGGTTACATTAAAAAAAAACCCAACTACTGTCTTAGAGGAAACCTGGAATTGTGTGGCTATATATTTGGCATATCCTAGCCTTTGCACTCTGACACACAAACTTCTCTCCTGTCCTATTTTTCTCCTATCCCATGAAACTCAGCTCTGCCTCACTCTGATGACTCTGTGGCTGGGTCTCAACCTTCCCCAGCTCATGCCACTCTGCCACTTGGAAACAGACACAGTCACTCATTCACCCGACCCCACCTGTGCAATTCAGAATAGCTTTCTCCTCAGGGTAATCACAGGGTAAGATTAATTATGTTAATCATCCTCTGCAGGCTGATATGATTAACCAGAGTGTGAGATAGCAGCTCCAGAGATCCACACAGGAGGTGCTTAGCTCCAGAGACCCACAGAAGAGGTGCTTAACGGCTGGGTTTAATCTCACTACTCAGCACAGTAATTAAAGAGGGGTATAAGCTTGATCTTTTCAACTGAGAAACAGGAAACCCTACCATGGAAGTTGCATGATTTTGTCAGGGAGGGTCTTGCCACTCAGGGAGCACCACTTAGAGCCCACTACTGATGATTTACTTGGGATAATGTACTCATAATGTAGCTCATTCTTCTTTGTGCAATGAAATTGGGGTATTCATAAGTTGATGCATTTTAAAAACCCCTTTCTTTCCCCACTCATAATTCTACATCTTTGAGAAACAGTAATGTTTTTCTTTATTTGAAAATCAAAAAAGTTAAAGAGTTAGGTTGGAGATTGGATACTCTTGTCATGTGTTTTATGGAGTATTGATTCTGAAAGTTGACTTAGTGATAAAAGTTTATAATCAAAGGTTAGGGTTTCTAATTTCCACATTTCTTTTTAAGTATTTTGGATTCTCTCCATTTTATTTGACTTTTTATATGTGAATATTGACAGTATTTATATTGTTTAGACCCCCTCCTCTGCACTTGAACTCTTCCCACATCCTCTCCATTTCTTACAAATTGTTGACTTCTTCTTAACATGTATGTGCAACTCACTGAGTCTATTTAGTGTAAACATATGTACATGTGTTTAGAGCTGACCACTTGGTATTGAAAAACTTATAACCCATTAGAGAGGTTATAATCCCCAGGAAAGACTAATCCTCCCTCTCTTGGTAACCGTCACTTGTCTGTAGGAGCTACAAAAAGAGAGAACATGTGATATTTGTTCATCTGAGCTTGGATAAGCTGTTTAAAAATTATTACGTATGTGTGAGGGAGGGGGGACTGAGGATCAGAAAACTGCAGAATAGATTCTCCCCTTCCACTCTTATGTGAGATTCAATAATCAAACTCAGGTCCTCAGGCAGGACCAAGAGCCTTTACCTGCTGGAGCATCTCACTTTCTTGAAGAATCAAAAATGAACATTTCATTTGCATATTAAAGGTCTTCAAAATCCTGCAACGAAGAATAGGATTGAATTAATATTTTCCAAATTAATTGTGTAATAGATATTTTTGTTTTGTATTCCCCCCAAACAACTTCCATTTCACATATTTGGTTTATTAAAAGATTTTAGGAAACAGGATAAGGGACATGAGGAAGTAGAAAACACAAGCAGGGTAGGAAGAAGGCCAACACAAGTGTGTTAATGAATGATTGGGAACCCTGAAAGACCCACATAGATCACACCACAGAATTGTCTTGTGCTGAGACATTTATCCACCTATTCTCGTTCCTCAGCATTTAGGAGCTATGCAGAGGGAGTTTAACCTCTGTGTGTTTGTGAGTCCAACCAGCAGATGGGGAAATAAGATGCGGCAACCCTACTAATACGGGCCACTCTCAGGAGAGGGGAGCTGTCCGCCCCCCCAGGTGCTGAAATTCGTAGCTGATTGCAGCATGGTTCTCCCAAGCTCTGTCTAGGCTACATAACATTTAAATGATATTTTATAGTGCTAACTTACTAGCAGCCAACGGCTTGCACTATTTGTGCACATCCCAGGAATCATTTCTGTGTCTGAAATCACAAGTTCTTTTCTACATCTGGCTCCTTCTCCTTTCTTCTTGCCAAGAACATAAGACTCACTCAGCTCCCTTACATTTAGCCAAAAACTAATGTTGGTCAGTAAGTGAAAATCTGAGTGGTGTGTTTCTTCCTATATGTGGTGCTTACAATCCTCGCATAGCTCCTCATATTTTGTTTCCCTTGCAGTGACAATCTTGAGAGGCATCTACAGAGACTGTCATAAGAAGAAAGCAGACTGAATGGACTCAAGAGAGCTCAGTAGACAAACAGCTTGCTGCCAAACATGTTGACATCAGTTCAATTTCTGAAAACTACATGCTGAGAGAAGAAAACCAACTTTGACTAGTTGTCCCTGACTTCCATACATGTACATTTACACACTCATATATGTATTTGGACTGTGTGCATGTGCGCATACACACACACAAACACACACACACACACACACATGAAGGAAGCTGGATATTCTCTTGGGTGGTCTAGGAAGAGATAGCCTAGTTTGCTACCCAACCTTCAACAGACTTTGAATGAAAAAGGAACCAGCATTCATATATCAACATGCTCGTACATCAACTGGAACTGAATGAAGGCTTTGTTTTATTGTAGTGAACCCTCTACCCAGAATAGCCTAAGAGGCTTAGAGAGTATAGCCACAGATATGCAAAACTTGCAGCAGTCTGTGTGGAGTTATCTGATGGGAGTCAGCTGATACTACAGAAAGATACAAGGAGAGGGCAAAGACAAACTGAACTGTGTTCGTGTTTCTTAGTGTAAGAACAAAACCACAAAAACAAGTGAAGGAGGAGCCAGTGACCCAAGTACAGTACACAAATATCCTTGTGAACGGTGAGACAGCTGTGAATATGCTATTTAACCTTGTGGGAGTGAATATACATGAAACACCCCCTGAAAAGTGAATGAGATCTGAGTGCTGTGTTTCCAAGTCTGGCTCCTGACCCATACCATGTGATTCCAGACATTACCACACAGTGTGGTGTGAACAGGGTCCATAGGGAATGAGTCTTTTGAGTGCATTAGGCAACATTCAGGAATCCTAAAGAGAAGATTGAAGAGATAGAAGAAGAAAGCTATTAGGTTTGGGAATCTAACTTGACTGTGAATCTCCAGACATTGCTGTGTGAGGAGAAAATATCCCTTGTCAGTTGACTCATCACTTATCTTTGGTTTCCACTGCTTACAGTTGAAGATGGTTTCAGTTGACACCCTCGTCTCTTTGTTCCTTTCTACCAAATGTAACAGGATGACAATGAGAAAGACACAGAAGAAGAAAACAAGTCAGTTTTTCTTGGAGAACCTCTGCCGCCCCAACTTCCAAAGTGGTGGTTAGAATTTTTATCGAAACAGAAACGGGACACTTACATTTAAAGAAAGGTAATAAATGATTAAAATAACCATACAAATTTCACAAGATCCATGTGCCAGAAGCTGGTTGCAAGGTCACAGGGTCCCAAGTAGCTTCTTCATGCACCCTTCATTAGTTAAGACTTCCTCCAGCTCCTATATGTGTGTGCAACACACACACACACACACACACAATATATATATATATATATATATATATATATATATA
>NW_021604753.1:1668983-1689462 GCF_004785775.1 Grammomys surdaster | reverse complement strand
ACTAGTCAGGGTTCTCTAAAGGAACATGTCTTATAGAATGAATATATCTTATATATATTCTTATAGAATTAATATATATGTTGTGCATGAATATATATTCATTCTATAAGACATGTTCCTTTAGAGAACCCTGACTAGTATATAATTTGGTATCAGAGTGGTTCGAGAGTAACAGAAGTATAAAAATGGATTTTTAAGTTTCTGGAATAGGCTTTTTAATTTGCCAAGACCTACAGTTATCAAAGCCTCTCTTGGGATCTCAGAGAGTACTGAAAGTCCATGATGAGAACTGGTTTTACAAACTTAACGAAACAAGTGCATTTGATTATCTGCTTCACCAATTGTGGATAGCAACAAACTTGGTAGTTACTCTGTATATAAAACTTTTGACAGTTTGTGAAACAGTAAGGAAAATGATGATATTGGACAGTTTCTCCTAGCATCTCTAGATAAACTGACAAAGGAAAAGGATGAGCTCCAATGATGAAATTTACCAACATCTAGCATCTCAGAATGTGATGATGAAGGACGTCAATGAACTCAGTGATAAAACTGACCGGCTCCAGTTACACATCAACACTCTAAAGGTTGTTAACTGTATCCTGGAAGAGAATCTTCTCTCCAGCAGCCACAGAGCTCAAGTTGCAGAAGATTAAACTGAAGCTCCATTATAAAATTACAATAAAAATTCAAGTTCCAGCCTCTGAGGGTATTGGCAGTTAAAGTATGGACATTTAATTGATAAAGAATGAGATCCTATAATTTAGATGGAGAAGTGTGGGAGGAGCTTATTGAAGCTGAGCTCTTTGAACCATCAGATGCTCAATAGTTTATATAGGTTGAGGAAGTCTCAACAGACGATGTACTCATACCCTCTCCTAACCAGGGTTTCTGTAGGTAGGAAACAAAACACCATCCCATAGCAGTGTTCATCACTGAAGGAAGTCAGGAAAGAAACTCAAAAGAACAAGAGTCTGGGGTGAGGGGAGCTGATACAGAAATCATGAAGGAGTACTAGTTATCGGCTTGTTCATCATGGCTTGTTCAGCCTGTTTTCTTATAGAACTCAGGACCACCAGCCCGGGGATGGCACAATCACTAATTAAGGAAACGCCATCCAGGCTTGCCTACAGCTCAACCTTATGAAGGCAGTTTCTCAATAGGGGCTCCCTCTATTCTATGACTCTATTTTCTGCCAAGTTGACATAAAATTAGCCAGTACACACTCCCTGAGATATTGCATTTCCCACCCTTGACTGAGAAAAATAATTCACTTTCTGCTAAAGCAGCAATGACA
This sequence comes from Grammomys surdaster, assembly GCF_004785775.1. Lineage (NCBI taxonomy): Eukaryota > Metazoa > Chordata > Mammalia > Rodentia > Muridae > Grammomys > Grammomys surdaster. Next base: position 1,688,165 of record NW_021604753.1, on the reverse strand, counting down.
TTCCCTAAAGAGGATGGCAGTCAAGACAGTACTGATGTCCCCGAGGGCCAACCAACAGTTGCCTCTAGACCTATAACCATACTGAAGGCTAATCAGAGTCCTATAGGAGAACTAGAAAGTGTAGTCCATGAGGAAGTGCACTACTCTACTAACAAGCTTAATGAGTCTGCTAATTCATTCAAGCAGAAGTCAGGGGAATATATGTGGGAATGGATTGTAAGGGTGTGGGATGATTATGGAAGAAACATAAAATTTGATCAGGCTGAGTTTATTGATATGGGACCACTGAGTGGAGGTTCTAGGTTTAGTAGGGAAGCTCACACAGTTTTTAAAAAGGTGGTCAAGAGTGGGTGGCTGAAGCATTTGTCAAAAGTTGACTCACTGAAAAGAAGTTGGAAATGCCTAGTATCCTTTGGTTTAGTGTTGAAGAAGAGATTTTAGGCTAAGGGAAATTGTAGTGCTGTATAAAACTTAATCCTCCACAATGGGAAGACCCAGAACACATACCTCTCACAAATCCTATAAGATGTAAATGGTGAAAGGGACACCACACATTGGAAGAGCTTTATTTTTGTCGTTTTCCTTGTGCCAGACCGTAGGGTCAGAGACAATGCTGCTCAGTTGGATGAACTGAATGTAGTGGGTGTAATTGGGCCCTGGAGAAGCAGCACTGAGTTGACAAAGGCAAGGTGATTGCTGTTATCTTAATGGACAACACTGACAAAGCAAAGCCCATAATGGCAGACCCTATAATGGATGCACAGGCAAAGTGAATTTAATGGTGGCACAACTCATAGCGACCTTTAGTATTGGCTTATCAATCATGGTGTTTCTAAGCATGAAATAGATAAGAAGCCTACCGAATTTTTGTTTTATCTTTATAAGCAGAAAAATTCTCAAACAAATGAAAGAAAGGCTACACTAGATAGTGGCAAAAGAGAATCTCAGCCCATGAACTAATTTCTAGACGTGAGCCAGTTGGTAGACCCAGAACTCCCTGAGGGCCACCTTAAAAGATGGTCAGGTTTCCCAGAGGAAAGACCTTGATGAGATACCTAAGAGTTTCACTGTTATCCTTTCTTCCAGCCCTTTCCCAGAAGGACTCACAGCCTTTTGTGAGGGTAATTGTGCACTGGGGAAAATCCAAAACAGTGAGTACAATGGATTATCAAGGGGGAAATTAGGTCAATTTTCCACAATGGAGGTAAGAACCGTTATATATGGAGAATAGGGGACACTTTAGGGCTTTTCTTGTTGCTGCCATGTCCTGTGATTATAGTCAGAAGGTAACTACAGCAGCCTGATCCTACATGATGACAAAGGGCACAGACCCTTCAGGAATGAAGGTATGGGTCACTTGTCCTGAAAAAGAGTAAAGACGCGCGGTGATATTTGCTGAAGGTGGAGGAAATACAGAATGGGTAGTAGACAGATTGCAGAAATGAGGATTACAATACATATGTTTCTGTCATTGTTTGTTAAGAATGTGTTTGTACAGATATTTGTGTTTCTTTTCCTCAATTTCTTTATCATATAATGTAACACCAATTGAGAGAATATCGGTGGTTATCATATTTAAGTTTTGAAATATCAATTTGAATACCCCTTTAGGAACATTGCCACCTACTCTAACATTTATAAAACATATGAGGTTGTACAAAAGAGAGCTGTGTTATATTGATTTTAATTATGACCTAGATAAATAATCAATGCATTTTGGTTATATGTAGGATAGTTATGTCTTGTTAGGTTTAATTATGACCTGGTTATTATTTTTATTTGAAAATGAATCATGTCATAAGGAAATATAATTGTGTGTCAAGTTGACAAGGGGTGGACTTGTGGTGGCTATTCTTGGTTGTCAAATTTGACTACATCTGAGATTAACTAAAACCCAAGCATCTGGGTGGGGATTTTGTCCTAATTAAGTCATTGAAAGTGGGAAAAACCCATTTAAATTTACATCTTTTGAGGTGAGGAGTCATACCTTTAATCCAGATCTTTGAAGCAAGAAGATCCACCTGTATAGGTAGTTGAGGGTGGCCTTGTCAGGCATCAGTGGAAGTGGAGGGCCTTGGTGCCTGAAAGTTTGGATTCCCTAGTGTTGGGGAATTTGAGAGCAAGGAGGTGGGAATGAGAGGATGGTGGGAGCACAGCCTCATAGAAACTCCCAGAATTATACGGATTAGACATGAGAGAGGTAGGCCACCAGAAGACTAGATTCAAGAATTCAAACAAAAAATTATCTTGATATTAAAATTTGTTTTGAGAATTGTATATTGCAGAATACACAGCCTTGGTGAATCTACTCATCAAGCAAGCTGAGCAGACCGGCTCGAATTTCTGATGTCCTGGAATTTCAGCTGGATGTAGAGAAGACATAGACATCAGAGGCTTATCAATTTACTCTTTCCCCAACCCCTCTTCTAATATCTCAATGCTCATAATCAGCTTGAAGACGTTAATGAAGAGTCAGCCCCCCGATTCCCTGGGCTTGGGGACTGAGGTGGTTAATATTGGGCTGTCTTTCTAGGGAAAAGTAGTGGTTTTGTTGGGACAGGGAGGAATAGCTAGGATTTATTGCATAGCCATAACCTATTGGTAGAAATCTGTATAATTGGGGTTTTTTGGATATTTTATTTACAGTTTAGATGTTATCCCCTTACCCCATTTCCCCCCCCCCCCGCGCCAAGGAACCCCTCTATCCCATTGCTCTTCCTCCTGCTTGTTGCGGATGTGCCCCTATGTACCCCCCTCCCACCTCCCCACCCTCGAACTCCCCCACACACTGTGTCCAGCCTTCATGGGACCAAGGATCTCCTCCCTCACCTATCCCCAACAGGGTCATCCTCCCATATACAGCTGGAGCCATGGATCCCTCCCTAAGTGCTCCCAGGCTGGTGGTTTAGACCCTGGGAGCTCTAGTTGGTTGGTATTGTTGCTCTCCTCATGGGGCTGCACACCCTTTCAGCTCCTACAGTCTTCATTCTAACTCCTCCATTGGGAACCCCTTGATCAGTTAAATGGTTAGCTGTGAGCATTCTTCTCTGTATATATCAGGCTCAGGCAGTCCTCTAAGGAGACAGCTGTATCAGGCTCTTGTCAGCATGGCACTTCCTGGCATCCACATCAGCGTCTACCTTTGGTGACTACACATGGGATGGATACCCAGGTGGAATGGTCTCCAGACGGCCTCTCCTTCAGTTTATGTCCCACACTTTGTCTCCATATTTGCTCCCTTGAGTATTTTGTTACTCCTTCTAAGAAGGACCGAAGCACCCCCACTTGGTCTTCCTTCTTCATGAGCTTCATGTGGTCTGTGATTTGAATCTTGGGTATTTCAAGCTTCTGGGCTAATCTCCAATAATCAGTGAGTGAATACCATGTGTGTTCTTTTGTGATTGGGTTACCTCACTTAGGATGATATTTTCTAGTTCCATTTACCTAAGAATTTCTCAAATTCATTGTTTTTAATAGCTGAGTAATAATCCATTGTGTGAATGTACCACATTTTTTGTATCCATTCCTCTGTTGAAGGACATCTGGGTTCTTTCCAGCTTCCGGCTATTATAAATAAGGCTGCTGTGAACATAGTGGAGCATATTCCTTGTTATATGTTAGAGCATCTTCTGGGTATATGCCCAGGAGTGACTGTATAATTGTTATTAAGCTGAAGTTATAATTTCTTAAATGGTACAAAATTACTTTGATTTCAAATTTTAGGTTTTCATTGGTACAAAAGTGTTGCATTGTGCCTACATAACACATTTAGAAATACAAGGTTTAGACCCAGTCCTTCTTTAACATTTTTAACTGATTTGAGATGGTTAGCCTATGAGTTAAGGGCCCATAGCAAATTCATGGCTCTGAGTCTATTGTTAGGGTGTTTTCTACATTTTATTTAGAAATAGCTGAGAGGAGTTAACAGACAACAATTCACATTGCCTTACATGGATAGTTGGTTTTTAAAATGTCAGAAGTCCACAGAATTGACATCACAAACATTTTTGTATTAATATTCATTTTGATTGGAGACCTGTCTGCTCCTGACAGCTTCCTGTCTTGGATTCTAAGAAGAAATTGTACATCTTTGGAGTTACTCCAGTTGTGGTGAGACAGCCACTAAGCAAGAACTGCCTCTTTTCATCTACAGACAAATTACTGTCCAGAAGAGGACACATTTTTGGAATACTTGACTGATTATATCTGCCAAGACAGAGTAATCAGCCCTTAATAATTCTTCATCACTAGGTCTGTCAGATGATCTTGGGCCCCAAGGCTGAAGATCAGATGCTCTAACGTTTTGAGGTATAGGGATCATCCAGGTGTTCAGTGGTCTCTATAAATTGGCTATGTTTTAGAAGCCACAGTTTGTGCTTCGCATAATTTCAGTCAATTCATTCATTCTGAATTTCTGACGGGGTTGAAGACTTTAGTCTCATAGCCAATCCTGGCTATTTACTTTGAGAGAACAGATTTGAGAGGATGGTTTTCAGCTGACATTCATTCTAAAACCAAGAAAAAAGCCAGGTTCAGAACTAAGTCTTTTAGTTAGGAGAGATGACAGAGGTTCTGTTTAGTCAACAAAATGATGGACTGGGTATTAGGTCTATCTTGTACCTTACTGATACAAATTGGTATAGTTATGCTCTAATTGTATTTTGAGAGAAGCGTTTTATTTTAACAGGAAAGGTGATATGTAGGAAGATCTAAGGTGGTAGAAGTAAGGAGAGGAAGAGGAGGAGTAAGGAGAGGAGGAGGAGAATGAGAATGAGAGGAGGAGCTAGGAGATGGGTGGGGCATGAAGGCAGATGTTCCAATGTCTCACCCAGTCAAAGATAGTTGGTATATCTAGGTTGAGTATTGGGTTACACTTTTGATTGTATGGGCATCTTGTTATTGAGCATTACCAAACTTATAAAGCCTTTGATTAACATTTTTAAAAAGTTACTAATAAAAAAAGAAAAGAAAAAGAAAGTAAGTTTAAGTTAAAGATACCACATTAAAAAAACAAACAAAAAACAAAAAAAGAATTATTTCAATGAAATGTTAGAGCTACTTCAAAAGAATTTTTACATTATTGTACTACTCCTTGAGACCAAGGTTAAAGGCATAAATGAAATGTTCATAACCGCTAATAACTAGAATTGTAGAAAGTGATGCTTATATGTTACCTATATAATAGGAGGTTAAACCCAAAGTTGGAAAATTGTCTGCAAAATACATATACATATATCTATGTAATGGCAACAATCAAAGAAAATGGGCTATCGATTTGAAAGTGGAGAGGACATAGAAGGAGATGGAGAGAGGGGGTTTCTGGGGGTGGGGAGGGACTCTGGAGGGATAGAGGGAAGGAAGTGATATAATTGTATTGTAATTTACAATATACAAAAACTATTTCAAATTTAAAAACAAAAATAACACAAAGATAATTAAAGTACTTAAAATTGAAAAAAAAAAGAAGAAGAAGAACCATTTTAGTCTGGGAGACATCTGTTAGCAGCCTAATGTGGAAGCTGGACATGGAAGAAGGAAGCTGTTGTTCTTTGTCTGTTTGCTCTCCATCTCATTGGCACAGCGTCTACTTCTTTGGGATTCTGGTGTATACTGAAGACCAGCGGAGACATCTAGCCTTGTGAACTGAACAATACAGGAGTCTTGAACCTTCAGTTGATAGGCAGCCATTGTTGGACTAGCTAGAGTACAGCCTATAAGCCACACTAACAAATTTCATATCTGGAGATATAGATACAGGTAGATATACAGATATATCTCACTGAAGGTCGCCTTTGGAGCTAATACCTGTCCTGTTCTCTTCTTTCTCACCTGTCTGGATGTGAACAAGCCATGCTACATGCTCCTGCTGCCATGAATTCCACCATAATGAACTATTCCCCCTGAAACACGAAATTATGATTTTTTTAAAAAAATCCCTGCTCTTAATCAACTCCAGCAGGAATTTTTGTTATAGTGATAAGAAGACTAGTATACTCTTCCCTTTACCCAAGAGGCAACAGTATAGCTGGAAAACAGACTAGCAAGCAGCTATATCAGTGGAGTATAATGTATGGTGTATATGTCATGACAGAGAAAAGCATAAGTCACCTTGAGTCACAGCAGAGGGTACTTTTAGACGGGGTGCTTCCAGTGAAGTTACTGAAGGGCAAATTAGGCAAAAGGAGAAAGAAGTGGAACCAAGTGTCTAAACCAAGGTTTCTATTGCTATGAAGAGACACCATGCCCAGGGCTCTTCTTACAAAGAAAAACATTGTTTGGGCTGACTTACAGTAAAGAGAAGCCTGGTAGTATGCAGATAGACACTGTGTTGGAGAGGTAGCTGAGAGTTCTATATCCAGATACTCAGGTAGCAGGAAGAAAGAGTGACATTGGGCCTGGATTCAGCACTAAGACCTTAAATCACACACACCCCTGCCCCCCATACTTGCTCCAACAATGCCACACCTACTCCAACAAGGCCACACCTCTTAATAGCATCCTGCCCTGTGGGCCTCTGGGGGCTATTTTTATCCAAACCACTATACCCAGGGTGGCCTCAGAGTCACTTCTGACTCTCATGCCTCTACTTCCTGGGTGCTAGGCTTAAGGATGCATGCCACTTTGTCTAGTTTATTTGGTGCTGGGTGAAGCCAAGTGCCTCCTTCATGATTGATCAGTTCTACCAACTGAGGTACATTTGCAGCTCCAGAAGAAATAATTCTAAGGAGTGTGGAACAGAGAAAACTAAAAGTATAGCCACTGTTACTCGCAAGGGATAGTGGTAAATCTCTGAGGGTTATACAGTGTTTTCTAGCATTAGCTGCCACTTCCTGTTTCTCCTGAGAACTGCTCATCTTCATCATTCTCACTCTTTCCAGTGTGAGAAATACTGAGTTCTCAAAGAGGGAAAGACACCCACATCTTCTCTGCAGCATCAAGACTCAGCTCTCTGCTCTTTGTTGCCACTCAGCATCTTGGGATTCTCAATGCATCCGTGTCTTGGGAATTGACCATACAATCCCTACCCCAGTTTATCCACTGCTATTTCTAATGACACAGAAGGGGACATTCTAAGAACATGCCATCTTTAACATATTGGTTTTGATTGGAAAATAACAGTATTGTCCATTCTGGGCTACCATTGGTATACACAGTAGGTCCATGGAGATCATTACTGTTATCTGCCATCCTTTCCCATCGTCTGCTGTTCTCTTTCTCCCACACCATGGCATGTATGTTCTGGAGGAAACCATGTCTGGCTGTTCTGGGGAAGATGGGATGGGTTTCCTTTGTAGATAGACATATACTTAGGAGGGTTAAGGATAGAGGAAAGGATCTGTGAAGAGTACCACTCTGGCACCACAGTAATTCCTTGCTAGCCAAGCAGGGGTGTGTGCATCCAAGTTCTGCACACCAGTCCTTGGCAGCAGAAACTCAGAAGGCGGTGGAAGGGTTGTAGACAAGATAAAACACTTATGTTTAATTGCTTAGGGAGAGTCAGAAACAATTCTCTATTCGGCTTTGTTAAGCTAATTAGTTGGGAAAGAATGTGCTCAGTACATAAACAAGAAGCTGATTTCTATAAGCAATTAGGAGATGACCTTAATCTTATTCACTTAAACATTCAACTCACCACAAGGCTGGAAAGACATCAACGTTGGGGCTGAGCAACTGCAGAACTTTGCAAACCTTTAAACTCTGGGGATGAAACCCTCATCTTCCTCTCTGTCATGCTGTTCCTCCTTGGGTCCCCAAACATTCATTCCCAAATGCTCAGTCATGACAGCATCAGGCTGGATTGCCAAGGATGCTGGGAAAGGTTCTGCCACTAAGCTTTCAGCACAGCCTCCTGTCCTTTCCCTAGCTAATACTGCACATGCTGTTTCTTGATTAATGGTTTATGTGCCTTCCCTGTGCCAGGCTGTAAACACTGTGTGGCCCAGTGTGTGTCCACCAAGGCAGCCTCTGTGCCTTGTACCATGGTCTGCATAGATGGTGCTGAGAAAATCATACATGAGTAAATCAATGATGAATGATTGCTTTCCTGTAAAGGAAAGAAAGACTGTGTCAGAGGTCGTAGCTGGGGTGATAATGAGCTGCAATGTACACAGTAAACATTGAGAACAGGAGCTGCCTCCGTTCAATTTTTCTATAAAATTCCGCCAAGTCTGAAATGGAAATGAATCACCAAATGCAAGATTTTTCAATTCTCTTCGTGTTGATTAAATAAACAGGGCCAATATTTATTAAGCACATGGCACCTGCCAAGCAGTGTGACACAGCATTCACATGCACCCTGCTGTTTGTAACCTGAGCTGCCTGCCTCCACTGGCCCTCTGGTCTGCTCTCCATACCTGACCATCAAGTTTGGTGCTGGGATCCTCACCTGTATAGACTGCATGGATCTTCTTGGATAGATCCAACGAGTAGGAGTTACCAATGGAAGGCAGAGGGAAAGGTGACAGTGAGAGTTTCTCTTTGGTCCACAGGACCCCTCCAAGCCAAGTCACCATGTGTCTGGATATGCCTATCCTCCTGCTGAAGATTGCCTGTAACCTGCAACCTCTCCAAACATCTTCATTCCGTGGGTGTCAGAACCACCTTCTCCCTGCTCCTGAGGCTTGCAGTTTACACCAGCTCCTGTCACATCCCAGCATCATTTGTCATGTCTTCTGGGTTCCTTCTTTCCTTTCAGTTGTTTTTCTTAAGACTAGGTGTCTTGTAGCTCAAGGGAACCTCTATAGATAAGCATAGACTTCAAGTCCTAAATTGGCGTTCCCGATCAGGCCTCTACCTCTTCCAGGGTGCTGGAATTATAGCCATGGGTCACCACATCCAGTTTATGCTGTGCTGAGTTTAGAACCTAGGGCTTTGCTCATGCCAGACAAGCACTCTAACACCTGAGCTACAGTCCCAGCCTGCCTGTTTCCTCTCCCTGTTCTCCCAACAGTTCCCTAGCAGGGACGGGGCGGGGGGGAGGGGGGCTCACATTTACATTTTAAATGGAGAACATTAAGTCTCAGGGAGCCAAAAGCATTTCAAGGTTACATCATCAGTGGCAGTAGGCTCAATCTGTCCAACTGTAGTGCCAACACACCCTTCTGCTATGTCCACAGGAAGATATATGGGGGAAGGCTAGTGCTCTGGGATCCAGCAGTAACTCACAGGAAATCCAATGGAAGAATATCTAGTGGAGGCAAGAACAAGCCATGCTTCACAGATGAGCACTTAGCATTTGGCTCTGTGGGATGGTGGTGGTTCACTGAGAGTTCAAAGCCCATCACTGACCCAGGTGGGCGAATAAGTATCATAGTCTTTGATTCCTCCAAGTGCCTACTCCAAGACCACAGATACATGGGGGTGTAAACAAGAGAGCCTGGAGTGGATTCAGTCTTGGAGAAAGCCTATAAATATGCATGCTGGGTACCATGACTCACTTGGGCCTGTTTGGTTGGGTTTGGTTTGACTGACTCACACTTGTTGGCAAGAACCCATGAGATCAGAGTAGAACCAAACAATTAGAAGTTTGAAGGAAACAAGATATTTTCTGTCTAACTTTATTCTCAAAACATTTTCTAAGTAAGACACCAGGAGGAAGAAAAATGGTGGTAAATGAGCTTGCCTGAGAATAATCAGGATTTGGGATATGGAATACATTTTAGAAGTTGCTTCGCAATTTATTACACCACAGTTCTGTTCATGTGTTCTATGTTCCACATCAGCAAACTAGGGATTGTAGCTCAATGGGACATGTGTACATAAAGTGCCTGCACTGGACATGTACACTGCTGTTGTATTTTCTTCTTGTATGTTCTAGTCCCTTGAAAATCTTACAGCCAAGTCTCAGGGGTCAACAACTGTCATTGGTAAATGTCACCTTTTGGTTGTGTAGAAAGCTCCTGTTGACAGGTTTATAAGCTAAGTTTTGCTGCAATAGCAAGACGAAGCCATCTGTCATCACATCTTTTACATTCCGAATGGCGTATCTGCCTAAATACCCTTTACCGTTCCTCTCTACTCTAGCCACTGGTTTATCCCAGAAGCTGCAGGGGCCATGGATGGGGATCAGATCCAGTCAGAGTGCTTCTCTGGGGTTCAGGTATGTGGAACTTAGAGATCTCATTGGCACTATGGTCTGCTAAGATGTAGAGTTTGGGTGATTTCGATGTTTCCTTCCACCGGGGAAGTGAAGATCATAGACTGAGCAGAGAGTTTTAAATGAGAGCCATTCCGGGATAGCACTGATTGAAAGAATGGAAAAGTTTAAATTATACACAAGCCCAGGTGTGCAGTAGTTTGGCTTTCTCGTTTTCTGAAACTCACTGTATCACTTGGAACAAGAGTCTGCATGCAGGTCATAATTGCCATCTACCCACTGAACACTATTTTGAAGTAAGCTTGGCTTGCTGCCCACTCATTTTTATTCCACGTCACTTCTGCTTTGATTTTGCCCACTTATAAAATGTGTGGAGTGACTTTTTTTTTTAGAAAAATCTTTTTATAACCAAATTATGTGCAAATGACGTTGTCCAGAGGCTGGCACATAAAGCTTCTCAACTGTGGACCTGCAGTATTTCTGCCTGTATTATGTACCAGTGGGTGTTCTCCATTTTCCTGGTCCCCCTTCTGAATGGATGGTTTCCACCTCCTTCCTCATCACAGTGTGTGCATTTGAGCTGGTCCAGTTTCAGGGGAGACATGAATTTATTTGTGGGATGGGGGAAATATTGGAATCTGGGAGGAGGAGGAGGAGGAGGAGGAGGAGGAGGAGGAGGAGGAGGAGGAGGAGAGGAAGAGGAAGAGGAAGAGGAAGAGGAAGAGGAGGAGGAAGAGGAGGAGGAGGAGGAGGAGGAGGAAGAAGAAGAAGAAGAAGAAGAAGAAGAAGAAGAAGAAGAAGAAGAAGAAGAAGAAGAAGAAGAAGAAGAAACAACAAATAACCTAATACAATCAAACTTGAGCATGGCCCCTGTAACAAACCGTAGGACACATTTGAACCGTTCTGCCCGACCCTCTGCAATGTCTAGATCAGGAAATTTACTGGATATGGAAGCATATTATCCAGTAAACTTAATTGCCACAAATTGGGATCCTTTCCTTCTCTTCCCGGCTCAACCCCTGATGGTTTAGTCACCCCATCCTTTTCTTTCTATGTTAAATCTTTATACCCAAAGATATTACATACCTTCAAACTGTATGAAAATAAATTACGTCAATGTCATATCAAAGAATGTGAGCCGTGTACTTCAAGACAAGGTTTTAAAATCTAATAATGAACTGTTATTGAATGACTCCCTGACCCTCAGTTTCAGAATTAGTATAAATACTTAATTTTTCTCTATTGTCTGGGACTCTCCTATATTAAGACTTCTTTCCTCCTACAGCTAATATTGATTCTTTCTGGAGTACCTCCTTAACCACAAGAGGAGTCAGTGCAGACAGCAAGACGTGTGCATCTAATTACCCAATAGTGTGTCTACATTGCAGCACACAGAGTAGAGAGCTTGTACAGTGATTTCCTGTCTGGTAGCTACAACGTTAGCTAATAATTCAAAAGCACACATCATAAAATTTTTAAATTATAGTTAATTTTTTAAAAACTTTTTATTGGATGTTTTATTTATATTTCATATGTTGTCCCCTTATCCCATCACCCACCCACCCAGGAACCCCCTATCCCCTCACCCTTCCTCCTTCTTCTCTGTGGATTTAACCCCTACCTACCCCCCCACTCCCACCTCCCCACCCTCAAAATTCCCACCCCCTGGGGCGTCCAGGCTTCATGAAGTCAAGGATCTCTTCTTCCACCTATGCCCAGCAGGGCCCTCCACTCTTACATATTCAGCTGAAGCCCTGGATCCCTCCCTAAGTGCTCCCAGGCTGGTGGTTTAGACCCTGGGAGCTGTGGTTGGTTGGTATTGTTGCTCTCCTCATGGGGCCACAAACCCTTTCAGCTCCAATGGCCTTCACTCTGACTCCTCCATTGGGAACCCCATTATCAGTTCAATGGCTAGTTGTGAGCATCTGCCTCTGAATATGTCAGACTCTTTGACAAAGGAGCTAAAACTGTCCAGTGGAAAAAGGACAGCATTTTCAACAAATGGTGCTGGTTCAACTGGAGGACAACATGTAGAAGAATGAAAATTGATCCATTCTTATCTTCTTGTACAAAGCTCAAGTCTAAGTGGATAAAGAACCTCCACATAAAACCAGATACACTGAAACTAATAGAAGAGAAGGTGGGGAAGAGCCTCGAATACTTGGGCACAGGGGAAAAGTTCCTGAACAGAACACCAATGGCATATGCTCTAAGATCAAGAATTGACAAATGGGACTTCATAAAATTGCAAAGTTTCTGTAAGGCAAAGGACATTGTCAATAAGACAAAACGACAACCAACAAATTGGGAAAAGATCTTTACCAATCCTTCATCTGATAGAGGGCTAATATCCAATATATACAAAGAACTCAAGAAATTAGACTCCAGACAACCAAATTACCCTATTAAAAAATGGGGTATAGAGCTTAACAAAGAATTTTCAACGGAGGAAACTCGAATGGCCGAGAAGCACCTAAAGAAATGTTCAGTATCCTTAGTCATCAGGGAAATGCAAATCAAAACAACCCTGAGATTCCATCTCACACCAGTCAGAATGGCTAAGATTAAAAACTCAGGTGATAGTAGATGCTGGCGAGGGTGTGGAGAAAGAGGAACACTCCTCCATTGTTGGTGGGACTGCAAGATGGTGCAACCACTTTGGAAATCAGTGTGGTGGTTCCTCAGAAAATTGGACATAGCATTACCTGAGGATCCAGCTATACCACTCCTAGGCATATACCCAGAAGATGCTCGAACATATAATAAATTATAGTTAATTTACAGGCAAAGACAGAACTTTAAAGAAGTTGAAAGTCTTCTTTGAGGTCACACCTAGAGCCTGGCAGAAGCAGAACTCAAACCTGGGTCATAACTTAATAAACATCTATTGGCCACTTATCATTATTGCCTTGCTTAGCATTCAGGACATACGAGCAATGAATATTCTGTAATACTGTTAGTGAGTTTGTGTCATAAAAGAGGAGGCGAAGAAGATAAAGAAAGCAACAATCATGGCATAGTAGTTTATACTGATTTGAAGTTGTTTATTAAGTGTGTGCCTTTAGTTGTGTCAAATCTGTTTATATTTATATATTATTATATGTGCATATATTAAAATCCCCATTTAGTCCCCCATGAATGTTATGAGATAGTTTACACTTTGCTAATGGAGAAATTAAAGTGAAAGGTTAAGTCACTTTCCAAGGTTCAGAGAAACGGCCAAAGTGGGGTTAGACAAACCCAATTCAAACGCAGAGCCTAAATGTTTACCCTATTAACTCTAGTGTATGAATGAATGATTTAGAGGATGCTGGGAGATTTGGGTAGACCAAGTTAATTTGACAGTATTCGACTAATGTGGTTTACAAAATACACCACTGTATTGGTGGAAATATGGCAGATGCACAGATGGGAGGTGAGTGAACATTCTTGTGGGCTCTGAGGCCTCAGGTGAGTGTGAGAAGATGAAGAGGCCATGCTTATTTTGGAAGGGCTCATCTGAGAAAAAGCCTCAGAAGCAGAAGAGGCTTCATATGTACAGAGGAACATGAACAAGAATTATACAATCAAGTGTTCCCATTGGATCTTTGGATATTTGTCAAATAGCAGGGAATGGGACTGTGAGGAGTCGAAGTCTGAAGGCCTCTGGAGTAAACCTAACTTGACCCTTTCACCACTTCCCACTCAACTCTTCCTGGTGCAATGTATGTAAGATTTCACTACGTGCCTTGGGCCTTCTGTGCCTTCATCCCCTGCAGAGTAGCAGACAAAATGCTTAAAATGGACGATCCTGACCAGCTACTAGATTGCATAGCACTACATTGAGGTCATATTAGACTGTCAGATAAAGTTACACAGGGAGACTTCATTCTAAACGGGTTGTAAGATAATGTCTTTTTGAATTATTTGTAAAGGGGAACTTTTAAATTTTTTCCTTAATTTTGAACCATTTTTTAAAGTCTTACCAGCTAGGTCTTTACTCAAACTCAGGTTACCTTGGTTGTAAGCACGAATTATTTGTCCAACATTTTCATTTGATAAGGTTGTGAATCTTAAGAACACCCCTGAAAGTAGTTGAATGTCCTCTACTTTATACATAAGAAAACTGAGGCACATATATTATAACCCTCGCTCATAAATAGATCTTTTTCCTTTTTTTAGCGGTAATATTTATTAAGCTACATAAAAGAGATGTTTTAAAAGATCATTTTCTTTATATCAAAATTTTAATAACATGATAATCCAAACTGATATTAAAAGACCATTGATGTAATAGTGGTTTTAAGAGATAAAAAATAAAAACAGACTAGGACTTTATTTTTTATTTATGATTTAATTTTGTTATTTTCTTTTTAAATTGATTTTAATTGAAGTTGAATTAGGTCACTTTCATGTCCCCATCTTCCCTCCAGCTCCTCCCAGCTATTCTTCCCCCCATGATCCCCCACTCACACACTGATGACCTCTTTTTCTTTTATCATCATGGTTGCATATTTGTGTATGTATGTGTATACACAATTACATATAAAGGCAAAATTGTTGGTAGTGTGCATATGATTTCAAAGCTGAACATTTTGCACTGAACAACCTTGTGGCCTCCTTCCATGGAAAGGATAATTCTCCCTCTCACAGAGGCATTAGTTAGCTGTCCTTGTTTGTCCAGGGGCGGGACTCCAAGAAAACTCCCTTTCACATTAGCACACCCACTCACACTGCCTTGTTCAGCTTGTTCCTATGCAGTCACTTCTAGAAGAGCTGTTTCCTGGCAGACTTCCTGGTGTGCTCCTCTGCTCCCTCCTCCATGGTGTTCCCTGAGCCATAGTTGAAGGAGCTATGACGTAGATACGTCTATTATCCTCTTGTGGCTGGGGTCCTCCTGGTGTGTTGATCTCTACATTGTATCCAATATGGTTCTCTAAAAACAAAATTTTAAAGTAAAAAAAGCGAATATTAATTAATATATAAATCTTACATATAAATCTTAACAATGATTTTTTGTATACTATCAAAAAGGAAGAAACAATACAAATATTAATCAATAGACAAAGAGATAAACACACATGCACACAGAATATCAAAACAGTTATTATAGTTTTTCTAATAGGTAAAATACTTGTGAGGTTCTATTTATGCAGAATTAGAGGGCATATTAGCATATGTAATTAGGGAAACAAAACACACGAACATCGTCTGGGCATTGGGAGATGGGCTGGGACCAACATGGGACAGCTTATTAATAAGTCTTGAAGAAAAGTTTGAGCTGATGCATGCTCATTACCACACTGTCTGGAATCTTTCATGAATACATACATGTTCAAAATTTCAAATTATAAATTTTCAACAGCTTTGCATGATGATAGAACCACTTTGACAAGAAAGTTATGGTTTTCATTTTCCTTGCTCATTTTTATGGCTTTGTCCCCAACATGGAAGCTACTGGAAGCTGACCTACGATGTCAGTGATGCTGATAATGATGATGGTGGTGGAGAAGATGATGTTGGTGGTGATGATGATGATTGTGATGATGGTGGTAACAGTGGTAACTGATTATGGAAGCTGTGGTAAGAAAATAAGAATATTGACAGCCTTACTACACATGCACCAGATGCAGTTATTCCTAAGCACTTAAAGGAATAACTACACTTACCTTTTGGGGAATTCTCAAAAGACTTCTTAGTATTCCTGCTCTTCTGATGAAGAGCGTGAGGTTAAGAAGCACTGGGATTGCATAGTTTAATCATGAGCAACGTTTTAAACCATAGCTAGAGGCTTCTGGGACAGAACATCAGCCTCTTTTGAATTCCAGCCTTCACCTTTGGTCCTACTCATCACACCTCCTCTTGGAGAATAAGGTAAGGGTCTCAGGACCCTGAGTCACCATAGCAACTAGCCCTCAATCTCCTCCCAAGGAGCAAAAGCCAAACACAGGCTTCCCCTAGAACATCCTGTGGGCAAACACACTGACCAGTATGGCTGAGTTCTGTGTCCTCTATAGGCAAGGTGAATCACTCCTGGAACTGGAGCTGGAAAGTAGCCAGGCTCCGGAATAGGTGAGATGAATGCTACTTTTAGACAGTCTTTGGGTCAGCTTGAAAATTAATCTTTTTCCCCCATGAAGAATCTGAGTTTTAAAATGAGAAGATTAGAAGTTGGAGAAGAGAAACAAGTGGGAGTTCTCAGTAAGGGATTACATCACAGCAATAGCTTTCAAACTGACTCCATCCTGTCTCATTTCTATTGCTTATTCTTTGGCAAGGTTGTATCTATTTAAAGACTATCAGCAACAAAAAGCAAGTAGATTTATGTATCGAATTCCTTCAAGATAAACCTTTCATCTTGAAGGGAAGTTCCATAAAACCCAGGATGTTCTAATGGAAGGTGAGCTATGCCATCCTGAAGGGAAGCTCCATAAGCATGGGGAGCAAACCATTCCGTGGCTTCAGGAAGTCCCAGAAACTGAGCAGAATCATTAGGCCCCTCCTCTCCAAATTTATATAAGCAATAGAGACTGCTGAGAGACACCCAGAAATGCTGAGGAGAGGAGATAAACCAGTCAAGCTGCCTGGAAGAGACACTCTCCCACCTTTCATGATCTGTCACCCATGCTGGAGCAGGCTTTGGTGATGCAACTGTCTTTGAGTCATTTCTGCTCCTGTAAGTTACCCTTGACCCATACATACTCCTATAAGTAACTCCAGTAAAACTCATTGGTTCACTGATCAATTGTAGTGATGTCCTTGGTTTGAGATGTTGTCATTCCCTATCTAGGGTGAATAGATATTTGCTCATGTCCCCCCAGGAACAATACCACACAACAGACTTCAAGATGTCAGAGGTATAGCCAGGCACTCAACCATATTCACAGTATATAACACTGAGCCTGAACCACAGTAGAAACCTTACTGATAATTAATTGAATAACTGATTGCACCTAAAGAATTCATTATTGGTTGGGGTGAACTTCTTTCCTTTTCCATACCATTGATAATTCAAAGCACTCTTTTGACTTCTGTAGGAAATGACAGTTAAGTGGGGATATTCAATGACATGCAGCAGTGAGTTATGTAAATATAAAGAAAGAACATTCCACTCAGAAGTCAGAGAGGGACAGTCAGAGCCCTCTGTGGTTAAAGAGAGTACATATTGGTCAGAAAAGTGGGTAGCGCATTGAGATGGTCCACAGAGGAAGAACCAGCTCTTGCAGGAAGGAGTGGAAAAGAGTTCTTATTCAAAGTGTAGTATGAAGTCCTTGGGAAACATTAAGGGGAAGAAGAGAGGGATAATATGCCATTTGCTCTGTGTTCTCAGTGCCTGCTTCTAACAGGTACTCAGATAATGCATACAAAATGCCTTTTAAACAATGAAGAGTTTCAGAAATGGGAGCCATCATCATTTGGAGGAGAACAAGACATTGCTCCAGTACCATTTTCCTGAATCACAGCACCATTATACACTTCTGGGTCACAAAAGGTGAAAATCTTGAGACTTCAAATTTGGACAGTGACTCACTTCTGCTCAAGTAACTTCAAACCACATACATCAAAATGCATGATGGAAAAGACACTGGGAGGCTACTCCAGGAGAGGTTTCCTTGCAGGACTTTCTTGTCCACAGGAGGCAGGACAGCAAGACTGGCATGGGGAAGAAAATGGATTTTTCATGACTTGTAATACCTGAGACACATGGACACATGTATGTAGGAGGAAAGTTCTGATGAGATCCTAGTTTCTGCACTGACCCACCACACACACTCCCTTTCTAATTACAGTCATGGGGATGCTCTGATGGCAAGAGTTGTTAGTTGTTATGCACACACACACACACACACACACACACACATGGTAGATGATGCAAACAGGAAAGAGTGAGTAGTGAAGGTTTGTTGCTACCTAGAGAGCAAGATATATGTCTATCTAGAAAGACAAGAGAAGGGTTGGGTATGTGGCTCAGTAAAAGTGTGCAAGCTCAGCATGAAGAAAGACCTAGGCTCAAGGCTCTGAATCTCAAATAAAATGAAAGGAGAAGGAGAAAGGGTGGAGATAGAAGGAACAATGGGATTTCCAACTTGGATTTAATGCAATGCTTCTGACCACAGAACTAGGAAGCATTAGAGACTCATGAAGAGGGGCTGGAGAACACTGGCTGCTCTTTCAGAGGACCTGGGTTCGATTCCCAGCACATATATGTAGCTCACAACTATCTGTAATTATAGTTCCAGAGAAAATGATGCCACTTCCGGCCTTTACTGCGCTGTATGCATGTGGTGCACAGACATACATGCAGGCAAAACACCCATACATATAAAATAAATTTTTGGTTTTTGGGATTTTTTTTGATTTTTTTTTTCAAGACAGGGTTTCTCTGTATAGTCCTGGCTGTCCTGGAACTCACTCTGTAGACCAGGCTGGCCTTGAACTCAGAAATCTGCCTCCCAAGTGCTGGGATTAAAGGCATGTGCTACCTCTGCCCGGTTACAAAACAAATTTTTAAAAATTTAATTCATGAATAAATTGCTTCTGAACCATCAGTAAGACAACAATTCCTCCTTAGTTCATATTCAGTGTAGAGTTGTGAGGTTCCAGCTAGAGGAGTAGTCAATAGCCTTCTACCTAAAGCTCTGAGGGGGACCCAAAAGATAGATGGGGATGTCAGGAAAGCCCACCTAATCTGGGGGCTGGAGAAATTGGTCAGTGGGTAAGAATGCTTGCTCCACAAACGTGAGGATCTGGTTTCAAATCCCTAGCACCCTCATAAAATGGCAGGCATGGGCAGAAGCATGCCTGTAGCCTTTGCCCTGTGAAAGGCAGAAGAATGCTAGGGTTTGCTTGGTGTCAGCCTGGCTCAGGTTCAGTGAAAAACCCTGTCTCAAGGGAGGAAGGCATGGATGAGAGAATAGAACATCTAGTGTCCCAACCACCTCAGCCTCTGTGTGCACAAATAGGCACGTATACCTGTACACATATGCCCACATTCCCATATATACCACCACTTATGTTCACACACACACATACACACACATGAGTGTGTGCTCATGATGAGAGAGAGAGAGAGAGAGAGAGAGAGAGAGAGAGAGAGAGAGAGAGAG
>NW_021604753.1:1652699-1668973 GCF_004785775.1 Grammomys surdaster | reverse complement strand
GAGAGAGAGAGAGAGAGAGAGAGAGAGAGAGAGAGAGAGAGAGAGAGTTTAGTATACCTAATCTGTCTATCAGCAAACACCAAATCTGCCTAAACCTTTTTTTATTTTGGAAAAAAATGAAGAATACCAAATTAATAATAATAATAATAATAATAATAGAACAATGGCCTACAGGATAGTAAACAACTTCTAACCATGAATAAAATGAAACATGGGAAGAGTGCTACGTTTTTAAGAACAAATCAAAAGTATCATTAGGTTTTATAAAGATTTACTAGAAAGAGAAGAAATATCTAAATTTCATCTGATATGCTATTAATAAAATTCAAAGAAGCACAAACTTCTCAGAGAGTAGTTAAATAAGGTGATGTGATATCATACAATAGAATATTATGCTGCCTTTAAAACCTTTGTTTTCAAAAACTAAATCCTGACAGGAGAGCTTGCAGTAGGGTGCGAATGTTTTAAAACTGGGACTTAACAGCCATGCGCACTGCCGACTGCGTATTGCAGAATCTCAACACGTGCACGAATTTCCCAGCAGCCTTATTATTAATGGCATAACCCCTGAAAACAACATCACACTTTCTTCAGTTGGGTAAGTGTGTGTGCACACTCCCCTCTGAATGTACATTGATACAAAGACTGTCTTACATGGACCTCAGGGCATGGTTCTTAGCAAATAAGTCAACCTCTCAAGGCTACCGTGTCTGGTTCCCGCATGCACTAAGCTTTGTAAAATGACATATTGATAAATTAAATTACTTATATACATTTATATATTTATAGGGAAACAGGGTAATGTTATGAATTTTGAATACAACGTTGCTAGCTCCTTAAATATTTAAACATTTTTGAAATTAGAAGTTTGAAAACTGCTCTCGATGATTTAGAAATGTACTCTGCTGCACAGTTAGCCATTTCCCCACATTTTGCAGTGGTTCTAAAAAGATATTCTCTCTATCCAACCAACACCTTTCCCTTAGAACTACTAAAACCACACTGAAAACTAAACCCAACTGAATGCTCACTAGTGCTTAAGGACTGACTGAAGGCGTGTCTGGGGAGGAGCAGTGCGCACACAATGCCCTGCATGGTGCTGCCAGTTTGATTTGTGGTAGCTCTATGAATGTGTATGTTGGGATGCAGAGGTCTACACACATCCCGATAAGACGGAAAGGTAGTCTTTGCCAACTTCCTTGGTTTGATAGTCTGCTAAAGTTACAGAAGTTGATACCATAAAGGAGCTGGGGTAACATGTACAAGGGCATTCGGCTATTTTCAAGATTTTAAAGACTCATTTATGTTTGCCTCATGTCTGATGGAATAGGGGTGATATTTAGAAAATGGTGCACAATCCGTCTTGTTCCCGAGCAGCCGCCATGTTCCCACTGCTCCTTGGCTCTGACTGGGGCTCTGGCTAGCTGGATGCATAGGCCCTGGCAACCACGATATGCCAGCACGGTGAATGGCTCTGCCAATCCACCACACTGCGTCCACAAAGCTTGGCTGAACCGCAGACAGTTCGGCCATCCTCTCCGGTAGAATGAAGACTCTTAATGCTTAAAGATTATCCAATGGATTTATATATTTGGAAATGTTCAAATAACAAGATGCCCACACAATTTAGAACTGTTAGCCAATATCTAACCTTTTGATAGAAGTTGCTACTCAGGACTGCTTTCGACCCATCCATCTTCCTCCATGGTCGATAGCCTCCTTCTTTTCCTTCCCTTCCTCTTTTTCTCCCCTCTCCTTCCTCTCCTCTTCTCCCAGCTCCACCTCCTCTTCTACTGCCTAATTACCAAGCTCCACTGTGACTACAGTGTAGCAGAATAAATATCCTGCTACAGAATGGTACTACATGTATAGTGCCCATGGAGAAAAGAATCTCCTGCACATGGACCTGTGAGTGCTGTGAGCCCTCTGTGGGTGCTGGGAAATCAACCAAGGTCCTCTGCAAAAGCAGTAAGTGTCCGAAACCACTGAGCAATTCCTCCAGCTATGTTTAATGTTCTTGTTAGAATATGTTAACTCTACATAACGAACATGTGCAAACTTGCCTATTTTGCTCCTGCCGGTCCATCCCCCTCTGGCCCCTCTCACTGCCCTGATCTTCCCTTTCTTTCCCCAGCTAGTCTGCCTTCTACCTCCACACTTTTCTTCTGAAAGCCAGTGAACATAATCAGGATTACAACAACTTCCTGAGAATACATAATGATATAAAAAGGAAAAAAAAGTATTCCTACTAAGTAAAACTCAATTTTGTTTCAAAAACATAAATTCTGACTAAAAGAAAACAATTCATTATATTAATGATTTTTTTGTTAACAAGATAATTGTCATCTTTATTCCTCTGTACTCTCTTTTATTTCCTGTACAAGAATGCTATTTTTAAAATCTGAGAGGTATTTATGAATATGATTGAAAAGATATCTAATGGGTAAAAATAATAATTGAAGCTAAAGAAGATAAAATAAAGATTGTAAAATAAAAACCATTCGCCAGGGATCAAGTCAGGCCCAGGACAGACAGATAAAGAACTGCTAGCATGAGGTATGGAAATGTGAAAAAAGATGCGTGTAAGGTCATGTAAAATCATGTTTTAAGAAAGGCAGACGCTGATGTGGATGCCAGGAAGCGCATGCTGACAGGAGCCTGATATAGCTGTCTCCTTAGAGGCCTGCCAGAGCCTGATATATACAGAGTTGGATGCTCACAGCTAATCATTGAACTGATCAAGGAGTTCCCAATGGAGGAGTTAGAGAGAAGACTGAAGGAGCTGAAGGGGTTTGAGGGTCCCCAAGGGGAGACAACACCAACCAACCAGAGCTCCCAGGGTTTAAATCAGCAGCCTGGAAGCACACAGGAAGGGACACGTGGCTCCAGCTGTATAGGTAAGGGAGGGTGGCCTTGTGGGGCATAGGTGGGAGAGGAGGTCCTTGGTCCTGTGAAGGGTGGATGCCCCAGTGTGGGGAAATTTGAGGGCAGGGAGGTGGGAGTGGGTGGGTGGGTGGGGGCACACCTTCACAGAAGCAGGAGGAAGAGAGATGGAATAGGGATGTCTGCAGGGGGAATGGGGAAAGAGAATAACATTTGAAATGTAAATAAATAAAATATCAACAAACAAACAAACAAACAAAAACAGGGTAGAGGACATTGTGGACACACCAAACTGGCAGTGTATGAGTGAGCTTGCCCAGAATACAAAGTCCAAGAACAAAGACAGGCGATAATAATAAGAGAGAGAAAAGCTGTGGAGAACCAAATATAGAGTTTCAACATACCACCAACTGATGCTTTGAGAAAGCAATGCTGAAAAATAGGACCAAAGCAATCATCAGAGTGATAAAGTGGCCAAAGCCTCACAGGTTTCTAGACAGCCTGAATCTGAATAGATACAATGGATAGTGCTCATTAGACAACGGCTCCCACGGGGTTAGAATTTCAAAGGTCAATTCAAAAATGTTCTATGTGTATTCTGATGTAAAATAGAACAAAGGGAAATGTTTGCCACACTTTGCCTGGAAAGAGTGAAACAGGAAACTGGCCTCAAGCGTGTCTTCTGTAGTGGCCGGTTTAGAAGAAGATAGCATACAACACCACAGCACCCACAAAATTCCAAGGCAAAGAAAGACTAAGGTCATCTTATTAAACAGCAGTCAATTTTATAAAACCAATGCTCACCGCTAACTAAAACCACGTGCAACTGGGATAAAATAAAGTTGCTGGCCACCTTTTGTAAGCATTCCCAGCTGGGGACCACATCTGAGACAGGGACATTTCACAGGTTTTAGTGAGATGAGATGCCTAGCGCTGTGGATGATCTGTCTCATCCTCTTGAAGGCTTCTGCTGAGTCTTCTGATTGGCTTTGAGGCAGTGTTTTCCCAGCGTGCCCTGAGGCCTTGGGTTTGATTGCTCACGTGTTAAAAGCAAAGTTCCTTTCCCTAAATTAGCTAACGCACTTCATTTAATGTCCGTTGGGATTCTGAGATTGTTTGAGACTTAAGTAAAAAGTTCTAAAGATAATTTAGAAACAGAAGACTGACCAAGTGATTTGAGGGAACATAGAAATACGAGGATTTTTATAATTTTTTTTATAATTTTTTTATTGGATGTTTTATTTACATTTCATATGTTGTCCCCTTACCCCATCCCCCACCCACCCGGGAACCCCCTATCCCCTTACCCCTCCTCCTTCTTCTCTGTGGATGTAACCCCTACCTACCCCCCCACTCCCACTTTCCCACCCTCAAAATTCCCACCCCCTGGGGCGTCCAGCCTTCATGAGGTCAAGGATCTCTTCTTCCACCTATGCCCAGCAGGGCCCTCCACTCTTACATATTCAGCTGAAGCCCTGAATCCCTCCCTAAGTGCTCCCAGGCTGGTGGTTTAGACCCTGGGAGCTGTGGTTGGTTGGTATTGTTGCTCTCCTCATGGTGCCACAAACCCTTTCAGCTCCTTCAGTCCTCACTCTAACTCCTCCATTGAGAACCCCATGATCAGTTCAATGGCTAGTTGTGAGCATCTGCCTCTGAATATGTCAGACTCTTGAAGGCCTCTGAGGAGACATCCATATCAGGCTCTTATCAGCACGCACTTCCTGACTTCCACATCAGCATCTACCTTTGGTGACTGCACATGGGATGGATACTCATGTGGAAAGGTCTTCAAATGGCCCCTCCTTCAGTTTCTGTCCCTCACTTTGTCTCCATATTTGCTCCCTTGAGTATTTTGTTGCTCCTTCTAAGAAGAACTGAATCACCCCCACTTGGTCTTCCTTCTTTATGAGCTTCATGTGGCCTGTGAGTTGCATCTTGGGCATTTCAAGGTTCTGGGCTAATATCCGATAATCAGTGAGTGAATACCATGTGTGTTCTTTTGTGATTCACTCAGGATGATGATTTCTAGTTCCATCCATTTACCTAGGAAACTCTCGAATTCATTGTTTTTAATAGCTGAGTTAATGCTATGTCAACACAAACTGGATCCAAGCCGACAAGTTGAGGAAGAAACAAAAGATGCAAAAATTAGCAGTAAAGAAAAAGAGACAAGTTGCTGGAACCATGAATTAAACAAACCTAATCCAACCAAGTCAAAATATTAAATGCAAACATATGAATAAAATCACCAAGCAAGCAAGGAAAAGTTTTTGTGTATGAAATAGAAAGATGGAAGAAATCATGAAGCAAACTCTCACAACTTTAAACTACAGAAGAATAACCAAACAGCTTATCACAAACATCAGATGAAGGTTCACGTATTTAGCAAGAAGGTTAAAATTCAGTAGAAATAAATAGACCTGAAGGGACAACTGGGAGAAGGGGAAGCCAAAGGGACAAGTTAATGATACTTAGTATTCTGGTAATCAAGCCTGGAAAAGAAGGCTCTTCTCCCCCTTTCCCTCCAGGATACTGGTTTACATGGTGGTGCAGGGTCAGTGGTATCATTGGGAGCAGGGAGGGGAGTCATAACAAGCCACAGTTTGCAACCTGCTTGCAGGGAATAAGTTTTGATGCCTTGAAAGTATACCATCTCCTATACCAAGGTATTTTTCTGGAAACGTATTTTTGTAAAGTAGTTCATTTCCCAGGGCTCTCCCTCTGAGGCTCAGAAAACATCAAAAAAGGGTGGGGTTGAAAGGACTGTGGGTGCTCAAGGATGAGGAAGCACACAACAGGATGGGGTCAGGTGGATGCAGCGAGGCCATTGCAGTAGTCAATACACAGTAGCTGTGGCTGCATGCACAGAGTCTGGGGGGAAAAAAAAGGAACGGGGAGGTGTGGGGAGAAAGCAGTCTCAGGGAGGAGCTGTCACCATTGGGCTGGCCTGTGCTGTGCATGTCTGTGAGGGATTGATTGTCTTAACTGAGTTGACTGATAGGGAAAGATCCAGCCTGCTGTGAGCACTTTTCCCTAAGCAGACACTCCTAAATTGTGTAAGAATGAAGAAATCAAGTTAAGTGTGAGCAAACCGTCAAGCAAGCCCTGTTGCGCTCTGCTCTTGACTGTAGAACTGATACGACTAGCCATTTTAAATGTTCATGCCTTGACTTCACTGTAAACATGGACCATGACCTGGAACTATAAGCTGAACTATAAGCCTTTTCTCCTCTAACTTGCCTTTTGTGAGGGTGTTTTGTCACAGCAGCAGAAATGACACTAGAACAGAGTGACTGTGATCATGATGCCTTGTTCACAGGGAAATACGAAGACATCAGTACTGTCTGTTCAAAGGAGATTGCTCTCAAGAAGGTGGGAGATGGCCTCTGAGAGCACTGATCTTTTTTATTCTGCAGAGAAGGAAAGCCTACCTCAGTACACTAGGGAGACAACACTGTATTCGGGCAGTCTTGCCTTCTCTTGCCCTTATCCTTTAGTTAAAGACTTACCTTACAAGGGTCTTTGTATTACTTACTTTCCTTGTAACTAAGTACCCAATAATCAGCAGCTTAGGGAGGAAGGTGAGGCCATTTGCTTGCATTTTGAGGGGTCACCATCCTTCATGGTGGAGAAAACAGGATGGCACTGTCATGGAATGGTTGGCCACATCCTATCTACAGTCAGAGGAGAAAGATGGGTGTCTTTTCCTTTTCTTTTATAGTTAGTCCAGGACTGCAGTCACAAGATGGTGTTACCAGGCCCTGGGTGAATCTTCCCTCCTTCCTTAAACATTACTGGGAACTCTTTCATAGATACACCCTGAGTGGGTTTCCATGGTGATTTAAAATCCAGTTGGGTTGACAACCAAGATGGTTTATCATAGTATTTCTACTTTGCTCTCTAGAAATAGAGACAGGTGGGGAGAGCTCTGGCCCAAAGTACTGCCAGGAACTTTGAGTGTAAGCCTGTCAGATCTAGGCCTGGTGTCTGGGGACTCTTCTCCCCATAAAAAACACACGCTCGGAACTAGTAGCCAGCCAGTAACTATGCCAGCAGCTGGGTCCCCACTGCTTTAACTTCCTGCCCACCCTCAGCCTACTCCAGAGCTGGGTAGGAATGAGAGAGAAGCTGTTTGTCAGCCATACTCAGGCTCCATCTCAGTGTCCCTAACAACCACCTGCCCCAGACAGGAAGACAGCACAGCTCTGGCAAACAAAAGGCTTGACTAAATCAATGTTGGTTCAGCTGTGGAATGCAATTACATATAGACTCTAAAAACATTGTTCTCTTCAAACACATAAAGTGGGCATTTTCTAAGATCAAACGGGAGAAAGCATGTCATAAAATAGTATTAAATAAATATGAATTTGTACCTCAGAGGGGCGAGATGAGAAAGGCTGGCCTTTTTCTCTGGAGAGGGTAATGGGGGATTCTTATTTTTGCTTTTTTATATTATATAAATTCTTCACAATATATTTGCACTGCTTTTATAATCAGACCAAAAAAAAAAAAACCTATGTTATTTTTGTAGAAAGCAGAATCTCAGAGGTCACAGTGACTTTGTGCTGTCTGTCCTCTGTGCATCTGGAGAAACGAGCTGAGCTCTTTGATTTTGGCCCAGGGCACTTTGAACATATGAGCACAAACCCACGAAAAGGTTTATTCTAGGCAATTCAACATGATTACTCTCAGTGTGATGATTCTCAGACCTTTTGTCCTTGCACAAGGTCAGTCCATCCATACACCTGCCCACTCATACAAAGTGCGGTCACCAAGAAGAGCTGCCTGCCTGGAACTGTTCTGAGCAAAGCATCCACCTGCAGCCTTGACAAAGACTGGAAAAGAGTGTTCCATCACAGGAAAGCAGATATGCAAGCAAGCAGCTGTGGAACAGGACATGGGTAATTGAGGTGTTCACCAAGCCCAGGGGTACACAGAAGAACCTGAGTAAGGTCACTCTGTGTTATCCTCGGAGGGAGACAAAATTTGATCTTGGTCATGAAAGATGAAGATCTAGGTAAGTGGAATAGAGGTGGGCAGGATATTCCATAAGTGGGTTGTGTAACTGGCCCTTGGATTGAGGAAGGCCTGTCCTTTGATTGACAGTAGATGATATTCTTCTTGGATGGGTAAAACCTTCCTATATCAAACCAAACTTGATCCCCTTGACTCAAAACAAAAAATTCTCAACCAGGAGTGTATTTGCCTCTCAGAAGTTTCTCCAGATTTTTTTTGGTCAACACATAAAGCAGGCAGAGGTGCCACTGTAATCTCCTGGGTACATGTGGGACAGAGCATCATGTAACTGTTCAAAGGTGGCTCCTTTGTCCAAGAACTGCTCATCTCTAGGATGGAAGAAGTCCTGCTTGGAGGGCACAAGGTAATGAAAGGAAGCAAGAGACAGATGAGAGGATGGATGGTGAAACGGCCTGTAAACAATGTGGATTTTATGCTGACAGTAATGAAGGAAGGCATTGAAGGAAATAAGGGTCATTGAAAAAAATCTAAGCCAGAGACAGATGTCACATGCACAGCTGACAGCAGCAGGTGAGGACACAGGACAGTACCAAATTTTCCAGATTTTTGGGATTTTCCCCCCTCTGCTATCACCTTCTTGTGTTCCGTTGCCTGCCATTAGTTAGTCCTCTTCATTAGAAACAGGATAATGCCTGTGTGATATAACACAGGATTTAAATATCCAGCAGATCATAGAGGGTCAATGAATATGTGTTCAAAGAATTAATGCATATGTATAGAAGAATGTGTGGACAAGTGGATAGATATGGGGAATGGATGCTTGGCGTGGTGGATGATATACAAGGATATAATTAGAAATAGTTTGTCTAGAACAGAGTAGTGTTTTTAGGTTGTGGAAACAAATCCCCAACCCTAACCAAGAAGCTATTTGTAATTGATATCTACTGGGAAGGGAAAAATCAATTTTCTCCAATGGAGTGTCACTGGATATATCAACTCCTGTCCAGGGCTGACCGCATGCCCAGAAGTAACTGGCAAATACAAATGACCTCCATGGGTCTTGCCTTTGTTTTTATTTATCTCTTTGTTTTGCTTCCTTTTGGTATTTTTGTCTTATGGGTTGTTTTTTATTTAAATTGTCTGTTTTGAATTGCCTTTGTGTCTGTTAAAAGAGAAAGAAGACATAGTAACTGAACATGAAGGTGGGGAGGATCTGTAGGGACTTGAGAGAGGTAAAGAATATAAACAAAATATATAATGTATGAAAACAAATAATAAAAATCAAACTTTAAAAATAGAGGTTATAGCCTTAACGATACCATGTAGTTGTCTGATTCTGGGTACCAGAGACCCTGAAGTGAGCAAGTCCTAGAACAAAAAGGAAAGAACGGAGATGATCTAAGCTCTGACTGAGAACAAGCAGCATGTGGGACCCACAAGACACCCATGATGTACCTAGCACAGTGCTTGATGGAAGCTATCTACTAGTTTAAAAGACACATTCAGTCCTTCCCCTTTGGTATTTTAAATCTACTGGAAGAGACAAGTAACAGGTCAGCAAAGGAGTATGTGATTAGGAATTGTGGCAAATAGCATTAATAAAACAACCAGAATAAACTTACAATTAAAAAAAAACTAGAATGACCAATCTAATAGGGGTGACCGGAGGTTCTCTGAAGGAGATGGTATTTAAGCTAAGTCTGAGGAAAGCTGGAAGCCCACCATGATATTAACAGATGGAAGAAGAATATCCCATATAGAGAGACAAGTCAAGAGCAATGATTGAAATCAAGAAAGGGTTTGTTTTGTGAAGGGATCTTAAGCAGGGCTAAGTAGATGAAGTATGTTGTGACATTGACATGAGATTGCTGAGGTCATGCAAGGGCTTGTGGGATACTGCAAACATTTGGATCTTACTTGGAATTTCTATTGCTGAACAAAATGAGACCAAATGTAATGGTTTAAGTTAATAAAACATCATTATTCAAATATATACATTTTCTAGATACCTCTTTTGGTACTATGTACTGGGTCAGTCATGCACATACATTCATCTGGATATTGTGTTGAACTCGAAGGTGCATGATGTGGCAAGCCTGGGCTTCCTTGCAGCAAGACTATGGTACTCCAAGAAAGAGCACCCCAACTGGGAGCCAAAGATATTTTAAGGATCAGTGTTGTATGTTAGGCCACAGTTTTGCTTCTTTACATTGATAAAAATCAATGATAGGGCCAGCCTTCTTGACGAGAATATGCATGTCTAATCCACCATTAAATTCTTTTTACACAATAGAACACCACTGAAGTTTTAATGGAGATTAATATACTAAAATTCAAGTTTTTCAAATAGTTATAATCTGTTATGGGTAGAATGGATTGCACAGAACAAGAATGGGATTAGGGAAATAATACTGCATGGCAGAAAGATCACAATAGCACCAGCAGGGAAGGTGACTTGATCAGGGTTTCCATTGCTGTGGTAAAACACTATGACCAAAAGCAACTTGAGAAGGAAAGGGTTTATTTCATTTTACAGCTTGTAGTCTTTAGTCCAGGAAAGTCAGGACAGGGACTCACACAGGGCAGGCCCCCCAGAGGCAGAAGCTGATGCAGAGGCTATGAAGGAGTGCTGCTTACTGTCTGGCTCCCTCTGACTCCCAGGGCCACCAGCCCAGGATGGTATCACCTGGGCTGGGCCCTCTCCCATCAATTATCAACTAAGAAAATGCCCTATAGGTTTGCCTGCAGCTCAGTCTCCTGGAGCCATTTTTTTCAACTGGGGTTTCCTCCTCTCCCACAACCCTATCTTGGTCAAGTTGATGAAAAATTAAGTAGCACAGAGGAAAATTCTAACAAAGCCTTGAAAATTGGTAGTCAGAAAGCAAGATGGTCAATCTTGGTTGTCAACTTGAAGCCAATTATGAAAACATGATTGTTAGGTATGGTTGGCCACAGTTGTGAACATGACTAGACTGTGATGCACACCTCTCCATGTTTGTGCAGGTGTTTTCAGAGAAAATTGACATGCAGGCTTGTAGCTGGGAATGATGGAGGTGACACCTCTCCAGATGCCCCTGATGAAAATAATGCTTGAGAAAAAGCAGGGTGTGCACACTCACCTTTGCAAATGGTTGTTTCTAAGTCTATCTACCTCTGCTACTGGAAGCTATTATCACTAGGATCCAGCTTTCTGATCTTCCACTGTGGATTAAAACTGCCTAGATGATTTCCAGACTTTTGTGCCCAACCAGTACAGCCAAGATGGCTGGCTCCTTGGACTGACTACTGGGTTATCCACCTCTACAGCATGCAGATACCCATTGTGGCTACCTAGCCTCTACCAATGTAAGCCAATCTAATACACCTTCTTTGTATACACATAAGGTATATATGAGTATGTTTATTATATTAATACATATTATTATCTTAAAATATTTGTTCCTCTATAGAACTCTGCTTAACACAGAAAGAAACTACACCTAACCATAAACAAACACCCCGAATAAAGTATTCAGAATCCTCTGAGAGAGTTTTATTACACTGAGGGTGGCCTATATTGTCCACTGCATTCATATTTGCTCCCTACCAGTTAGTTTCCTGACTTTACTTTTAAAGTAGACTTCTTTCTATTAACTCTTGAAGTTCTGACTGGCAGTTGGATAATCCACACGAAGTGATATAATGCCCAGGCACGCAGCAAATCTCACCTGGTTCCCTTCCCTTGCATGGCTACAT
The DNA here is from genome assembly GCF_004785775.1 of Grammomys surdaster. Taxonomy (NCBI): domain Eukaryota; kingdom Metazoa; phylum Chordata; class Mammalia; order Rodentia; family Muridae; genus Grammomys; species Grammomys surdaster. The sequence continues at coordinate 1,657,378 of NW_021604753.1, read as the reverse complement.
CTCCTTCCCCAGGACCATTAAGATGTGAGAGGGGGGCAGAACACCACCTCACTCACGGGCTGCATGGCCAAATGGTTTTCTTCCCCGAGATTTATAGCACCCATGGGGGCTCTGGACAGAAAGTGGACCCGCATGCAGAACTTTGGCCAGCAGAGCTCAAGTTCACAGGAACACTGCTCTGGCCAAGGCTAGAAACAATCCCATTAATCATATTCCAAGCGCTAAGCAGAAACAAAAAGAAATCAAAATTAATCTCAGTGCTCACAGTGACAGCAACAATTAAGGTGACAAGATTATGGAAATTGTTGCCATTGCTGGAGATCTTTCCCTAAAGGAAGAAAATAGCCAGCAATACAGACACACTAAGAAATGGAGGGGTTTGAGCTGCCACAAGATGAAGCCCACTGCTCATCACATGTGAGTCTCAGCCCCCAGGGAGTTGGAAATAGGTGTCACTCCATACAGTAATAGTGAACTTTGTGCCAATTGTATATAAAAACCATAGATATTTACCCTAAATCCTCAAGTCAGCTCTACAGGAGAGATTGCCAATCCATCTGTGATCTAGGAAGTCAAGGCACACAAATTAATTAACCAAATCAAATCAATTAATCAAATCAAATCAAGGCAAATCAATTAACCAAATTTACCTTGATGGAAAGCTCCATGACCAAAATCTGAGTCAAGACCTTCTTCAATGAAGTCCCTGTGGCCATGCCATTGCGGTCTCTGCAGAGAATGATCAGAGTCCCAGAAGGTGCCCACCCTCCCCCAGCTCCCTCTCTGTCAGTTGTTACATGCTAAGGGTCCCTTCTGTGTTGTTTGAATGTCACATGATTTGCCCTTTTTTGTTGTTTTTCTTCCTAATTTCTGTCTTGTGCCACTGTAAAGTGGTTGCTCATGACCTCTACAGTGGTTGTCTGAAAAAGACCCAAGCAAAAGAGAGGAACATTGTGTTCTGAAATCTCAGAAAAGATGAATTGCATCTTGCTGTGCAAAATAACAAAAACAATCATTAAAGTCAAGTATGCTTGACATCAGGTAGTCTAAGCAGTGCCAAGAAGCTTTTCTGTGGGTTTGTCATCTGGTCCCCTCTACTGGGAACAGTGCCCTTCTGAGCACTTTACATGTTTCCATTGATCACTTCCATGGAGACCTGGGGTAATGGAGGAATGAGAGGGTCTAGAGAGAGCTTGTTTTTATCAAGATGGCAGCAAATGGCTTTCTGAGATAATCTTACCCTCAGTCCAGTTCTGGGCATGGCTTCTGCAGCAAGGAACAGTGACCAAAACCTCCTGTACGTGACTGAGGGTAAACAAGGACCAATAGAAGCAGTAGGCACAAGAATGGCAAGAACTGGGGTGCCCACTGGGGAGACACAAAGTCCACCATGGCCTGAAGTGCATATTTCCCAACCACATCTGTATTTCTGGTCCAATATTCTTCATGATGGTTAATCTTGATCATCAGTTTGATGAAGTGTAGAATCATTTAGGAAAGTTTGTAAGGGATTTGCTAGATTAGGTTAATAGGTAGAAGAACTTATCCTCAGGGATGGCCCCATTCCAAAGGCTAGGGTCCTGCACAGTGTCCTGCTGATGCTAAAAAAAAAAGCACTAACAGTATCCTGTTTTCTAAGGTTCACAGGAAGTACCTAGAAAATAACAAATACTGGGAACTGATTTTACTTATTCGGGAAATTACATTTCATTCGTGAACTCCAGAGACCCATTGGGTAAGGCAAGTATGACAACTTAAGTTGTCATTCAGAACACACCTCAAAAGCCTTTGCCGAAAGCCTGGACTCCATTTGGGGAGTGATTTAGCCCACCTTTTACAGAAGCATACAATTTTATGTGTATATACTCAGATCAAATAGCATCTCCACGGGCTTGCCCACGGGGTTGAATTGTTGTTATATCTCTAGGTACATGGGTACTAAGGGCTTTAAGCAAGAAGGCTGTAAGGGATAAATGGATTTCTAGAGGACTGGTTAAACAGAGGGGCAAATAAGAGACAAATAAGAATATGTGGGGACATTCAAGACATTGCACATTAAACAACCACTGATTCTAGCAAATTGGAGGATGATTTGTGCATCCAACCACCCTCCTCTCCTTCTCTCCATCCATCCATCCACTTGCCCATACTTTTATTCAACAATTATATCCTGAGCACTTTTCATGTGCCAGGAACTGTTCAAGATGCTTGGAGATATCAATGATCAATAACGAAAGATACCTGGCTTTCTGTAGTTCATATTCTAACAGCTATGTGGGGAGTGATGGCAGAAACAATGGAGAATGGCAAAAGGTGAATATGCAGTAGCAAAAGAAAAGAAAAGAAAGAAAAAGAAAAGAAAGGAAAAGAAAGGCAGTGTGGAGGGAAGGCTTGAAATCTAATGGCAGGGAGCAAGGGGCTTGGTAGAATTAATACAAATGTGAGAAGAGTTGACAATTCAAGATCCTTATACTGCGTGTATATGCAGAAAGGAGGTGAGCACTGTGCCTCAATGATGTGAAAGAAGGAAACAGGGTCAGGCAAGTTCTGGAGAAGTGACTAGGTCACGTTGGTTTTGTCTACATGATGAAGATCCCCTGACATTTCAGCCAAAGAAAGTGCTGAGTGTTGATCCTGAAACTAGTCTAAGTCATGAACCACCACCACCGTCATCACTACAACATCCACCTCCACCTCCACCATCACCACCACCACCTCCACTACTACCATCATAATCGTCACTGTTCTCAAGAAAATAGTGAAATTCAGAGACGGGAAGTAATTTCCTAAGTTCAAAGTCACCAAGATAAGATGTAAAAGAACCAGGATGCTAGGAGAAAGTTGCTGATCAGAACTTATTGGAGGGATTTACTACCCCAGCTCTATCTGCTCTATGTAGCCTCTTGGGAGTTCAGGGACAGCCGCTATTTTATTTCTTTGACAGATAGTTCTCATTGTGGTGTTTGGTGAACAGGAGTCACATAGAACTTTTATTACACACACTGAACTCCCAGCCTTGTACTGACTATGGATGACATGACTATCATGAGAATTAAACAACTGTGGGTGGGGCTCTGTTGCCAAGATGCTTCATTTGAGACAAGAGTCATTAGCAGGAAACTTCCAGCCCTAACCTGAGCCTTGCACAGGCAAGCAGGTACATGCTCAAATTGGGTGTTTGTACTGAAATAGCTATGTGTCTTGCTTAAAGGAGTCCAGCTTAAAAAAGTGTTCTTTTCCAGAGATCTTCCTTCCTTAGGTGTCCAGAACATTTTAACTGCTGTTCATCATTTTTTCTAATTTTAACTGCAATAGCTACTTAAGATGAAAATCACCACCTTAAAGAAATACTAGATAAAGAAAAGAAATACTTTGGTTTCCTACTTTTTCATGGTAAATACAAATGTATCTTGTGTCTTCCCCACATTTTCCCAATCCGTTTCTGTCTCTGTCAGATACACACACACACACACACACACACACACACACACACACACACACACGAAAGCACATACTGAATCTTTGCTTCCTTTTCTGAAATATGAAGATCAAATCCTCTACTATAAAACCTTTCAGTATTCCATAATGGATGCTTCATAAATTGCACCACATCTACTGTAGTTCAACTTTGATTGTCTTTAGATTTTTGCCACTTGACATTCAGGTAATGAACATTTTCCATGTGTCATTAACTACTCTTCAACAACATGACTTTTAATGACTGCATAATATGCCATTACTTAATGAAGCTTGGTTTATTTAATGATGTGTTCTCATTGAGCTGTGAAGTGTTTTCTAATGTTTTGCTGTTAGGAATAATCTCAAACATGTGTTTTTCTTAGTTTTTCTTTGTTTCCCCAGGTCATACGTCCCAAGATAAATGCTAAGGATGGAGAAGATAAAAGTTTAAGATTTGTATATCTGTTGCAAAATTATATTCCTGAGTGCTGGGAGAATACAGCCTTTTGATACTGCCATGAGCATTGAAAATTATCAACTGGAGCAGAGACGGAGGGAATGGCCAACCAATAACCAGCTCAACCAATCCCTGACACTATTAAGGATAGTCTGTTATGCTTGCAGACAGGAGTCTAGCATAGCTGTCCTCTGAGAGGCTCCACCTAAGCAGCTAACTTAGACAGATGCAGAGACACAAGGCCAAACACTAGACAGAGCTCAAGGACTCTTATGGAAGAGTTGGGGGAAGGACTGAGGATCCCAAAGGGGATAGGAACTTCACAAGAAGAGCAACAGTCAACCAACCTAAACTGTTGGGGGCTCTCAGGCGCTGAACCACCAACAAACAGCATACACAGCCTGGACCTAGGTCCTCCACACATATGTAGCAGATGTTCAGCTTGGTCTTCATGTGAGTCCTGAACAACTGGAACCAGATCTATCCCTAAAACTGTTGCCTGTCTGTGGAATCTGTTCCCCTACCTCAGCTGTCTTCGCAGTGGGATAAGAGCACCTGGTCCTTAGTGCCAGAGACTTAGTGCCAGGGTGAGTTGATACCCAGGGGAGGCATCATCATTCTCTCAGAAGAGAAGGGGGATAGGGGAGGGAATGTGGCAGGGGGACAGGAAGAGGGATCAGGATAACAAGGGGAGAGAAAGATAAAGAGAGAGAGAGAGAGAGAGAGAGAGAGAGAGAGAGAGAGAGAGAGAGAGAGAGAGAGA
>NW_021604753.1:1649048-1652689 GCF_004785775.1 Grammomys surdaster | reverse complement strand
AGAGAGAGAGAGAGAGAGAGAGAGAGAGAGAGAGAGAGAGAGAGAGATATCAAGAATGTAATTGACCAGAGATATACATGAGTCAATGGTCAATGTATTACCCAGGGCAATAGTGAAGAAGAAAGAAAAATGTTGGCATATTTTTAAAACCACGTCAGACTGGTCTGATGGCTCAGCAGGTGAGGGATCTTGCTGCCAAGCCTGAGGACCTGAGTTCAATCACCAGGACCCACATTATGGAGATCAAGAACTCCTTTCCACATGTTACACTTATCATGACAAGTGTGGACACATGTTTGAGCACACATATACACACACAGTAGGACAGATATTTGTCATCAGTATCAGGTGTTTGGGGTGTATACAATGTGCAGCAATCATTTAAGGGAATAAACTCAGAAATGTTGATGACTTTCTTTAATTCAATGCTTACATGTTAAGCATCCTTCAAAGGAGTGAAGATATGATGTCTTTTCTGGTTTCTAATATTAGTCCATATCTTCGAACACCTTCCACTCTTCTGGTCTCCACTGCTAAATCCCAATCACACTGAAGTGGCCTGATAATTACAGCAGTTGCGCAGAAATGATTGCTACCTGCAGAGGCAATCACTTCCATCTCCTGCAGAACTGATGAGCAATTCATTATCAACGATGTAATTGCTGTAACCCTGGGAGGAAGACGGATTTCTCACACGATTTCCAGGATTCTGTTCATTTGACCCTCGGTGGCTGGAAATTAGCTATCATGAACAGGAATCCGGAATCAGCAGGGGCAGAGGGTGAGTACACATTGGAAACCACAAAGAAAATATTTGTGTAACCTGCCTTGAACTTATGACGTTACCTTTAAGGGGAAACTGTGTCCAGGAACAGGGGAGCATTGTCTTGGAATTATGACAATCCTGGCACCAAATAGACAGCTCAATTCAGTCAGAAATGGGGAAAAGGTATATTGTAGAGATGCCTTGTGTGCTTTGCCTGTGCAAGATCCTGACTTCAATTCCCAGATTCCTTTTCCTCAATAAACAAAATGCAAAATGCTGTGTGGAAATAGGCTATTAGGATCTACACTAAGGTGGCATGGTTCAGGAGTTAGAGGCCAGAACTCAAGAATCAAACTGCCTGGACCAAACTCTGGCTCCATTCCCATCCAGAGGAGCTAAATCTGTATAAGGATAAGGTGGATACACCCTGAATCTCTGTCCCTAGAAAGAATGTTAATCCCAGAGCCTGTCTCACATAATCATACCCAGGATTGTTTTCATTCATGTAAATCCTCAAACATGGATTCCATAGAGAGCAGAGTAATAGCATTATTAAAATGTCTTAAAATTGCTTTCATTTTCTGAATTTAAATTTTCCTTCTGTCATACTTTAATATAAAATGTGCCACATGGACTCCTGCAGTGGGGGCTGGATTGCTATCTGGTGAGCTTTAGCAAAGTGATCGGATCTTAGAGGCTCTGATGTAATCAACGGCGTAATCCCTTGATGGATTCACACTTGTTGGAATTGTTGGGAGGTGATGGAAGTCATTGAAGGACGGGTCACTTCCAGCTATACCTCATCTGGCCCCTTCTGACAATCTTCCTTTCTTAGCTTCCTGTCAGTCATCCACTCTGAGGTGGGCTGCCCCTCCATACTCTCGTTACCCTGATGTTCTACTTTACCACAGACTTCCAATCATCAGAACCAGGAACTAAGGACTGAAACCTTTAAACCTGTTAGCCAAGGTCAAGGTTCCCTCTGTCAAATCACCCTTTGGGGGTATTTTGTCACAGCAATGAAGAATCAGCTCATATGTTCATCAACTGCGAATATTTTAGTCATTACAGAGCTATGTTTTTAAGTTGTTACCTCCCTTTTACGAGCTCTCGCTTAAAGAGAATACTGTGAGAAAAGGGGGGTATCATGGATTGTAAGTTTCAGGAACATGTTGTAAGGTTTAATCTTTACTAACTACTACTTCCAATCAGTGTCATTTCAAATGTTTTTCATGAAATTGCTGTAGCCAAGGTTCAGACCCTCTTTGTCCGTGCACTATTTTTTTTTTTTATGATTCAGAGAAAATGACTTCTCTAAGCCTCATTTTCCTGGAAATGAGAATAATAACAGTTTCCTTTTCATCTCGTGACAATGTCTGGCACCTAGTGGGTGATCAGATAAGGCCGGCCCCTCTTGTTATTATTTAATACATTCTGAGGCTCATTCAGATAAGTAATCCTCCGAAGATCATCAAAGCAATAAGTGTATGAGATTTGAGTATGTATCTGTCTGACCAAAAACATCCTAATATTCTGTTCTGTCATGTTGACAGGTTAGCTGTCGTGTTAGTAATTCATTCTCAGAATCCCATCAAAAGTTAGTGTGCAGCAGACTTCCCTCCTAGGTCACAATAACCAGTGGTTCTGTGTTGTGTTGAAGACAGTGAGAGGACTGGGTAAGAGGGATTTCTTTGCACAATTATTTTTAAGGTTGTAAACGATTATTTGAGCATATTTTCTCATTAAGCAGTAGGTATTTTGGATTCTGTAACTCAAAACGAAAGAAATGTTAGATGATTGTGGTTATTCTATCAGGCTTCCTTAAGAAAGAATCCTTAGAAAGGATACAGACTAAAGGGATTTAACAGATTGCTTTACACAGTATGGTCTGGGTAACCTAACACTGGCAGACTCACACTGGAGAGGCTCAATCTGTAAAACTCCAAGTCAAAAAAGCTGCTTCTAATAACATTGAAGGGATGCAGCAATGGCAGCAACAAGAGGGATGCACTTGCCTACAAGCATGCAGGCAAACAAGCTAAAAGCAAAGCCTTTCTCTTTGATGTCCTTTCAACTGTGCTGCCTCCAGAAGGATCTGGTAACACTTAAGGGTGGGTCTTATAGCTTTAAATAATGTGATAAGGAAAATTACTCACAGAAGTGTCCATCAGCTTGCTGTTTAGTTGATTCCAGATCCCGTCACTGTGACAACCAAGATTAACCATGGCTCTCTACATATAATTATTGTTGACAAATGTCACTTTTACACTACGAACTTTTGGTAACAAAACTAGTGTAGAAGTCTCCATTTCTGTTGTCAAGGTCCCTTGCTGTCTGCAGACTTTATCTAGGGAAAGGCTGTGAGTGACATGCCTGTGAAAATGTTACAACTACACCTGCAATTTGTATGTGAGCCACTAGGTACCACTTATCTTCCTACGTTTTCTCCTGGGGAAAGTAAAACTGTGTGCGATTTGTGTGGCTCTCATAGATAAATTAAGGGTAGCTAGTAAATCAATAATGAAGTACAGATTGTGGTTATAAGCTAAAATCAGACCTTTGTGTTTCTTTCTAAATAATTTAGGTGAAGCTAGTCACTGAGGTGAGACCTTCTTGCTAGACTTCAAAGTTCCCAGATAGCTGTAATGTTCAAAGCAGAGATTACAACATATAGCACATAAAAAAGAAAATAAAAATTCTTATCTCTTTTGTTAGGCATCACATGGGTGCTCACGCAAGCATGTACATACACAGGTGTGTACATATACACAAGGTAGTGCACATGTACACACAGAGATGTACACACATACTTACGTACATGCACAGGTTCTCTCTCTCTCTCTCTCTCTCTCTCTCTCTCTCTCTCTCTCTCTCT
>NW_021604753.1:1630026-1649038 GCF_004785775.1 Grammomys surdaster | reverse complement strand
CTCTCTCTCTCTCTCTCTCTCTCTCTCTCTCTCTCTCTCTCTCTCTCCCCGCTCCTCCCTCTCTTCCTAATACAGCCTTCTTCTTACAGTCACAGTCAGTTAAACAACAGGAGCAGGGTCACTCCCTTTATCTGAAAGTTGGAACCTGTAGTGAAATTAAATGGGTGTTTTCAGATTATAAACGTCAGAAATACAAGCCAGTGGTCCTGAAAGAGAGGAGCCCATATTCCAAAAGCTTCACAAAGAACTCAAACTTGTTAGTAGAGAGAGTTTTGAAGCCATGGTGTCGGAAAGGGAAACATCTTAACCCAGGCAGATTTGGAAATTCAGATAGATGTACCTTCCAAGGTGTGAGTTCACTGAGAAAATCATTGACAAGAAAAAAATAGGAGGTGCAGGGGAGGCCCAGAAGATCCAGCCATCAGATGTCCATGGCTGAGAGCAGCCAGCATATATATGTAAGAAGCATACCCAAGTTTAGGGATGCACCTGCTTGCTAGTCCAGAGGAAATAACCCTAGCATTCAAGCTTACAAAAAGCCAGGGCCAGTTCCAATCCCTGCTGATTATAATAAAGATGCCATAAAATACAGAAGCGAAGCAGAGTGCTTGTAAAAAGAATGATCCTTACTTCGTAATAGGACAGTATTTGAACCCCAGAGTAGTGAAAGCAAATCTTTCGCTATGACCTTGGGAAGTTGGCATCAGCCCTGCTTAATACTCAGGAGGCCTCAAGCATCCAGGTCCTTCTCTCAACAAACACCATGTGTAGTTTCATCACTGATTTTTACAATCTGTTTATTTTAAAACTTTTCAGACACATGATCATGCAGGCAAGCCTGGGGGTCAGTAATTTTCTACTTTAGTAGAAAATTCTAGTTTGAGTTGGAGTAGCTTTGCAAAATTGAGAAATTAGATAGACTAGCAGGCATTAGCAGGTGTCTGGCTCATTTGTAACTGAAAATAAGCCTGCAAATCTTAGTCCTAACAGTACACAGTTCTGTGTTTATTGCCTTGACATTAGGCAAACCCAGCCTTAATCAACCCTTGCTTTGCTCCCTCATAACATTGAAAAGCAAGCTTCAAAGGATTGAAATTTTTCCAAGTAAGCTAACTGCGCCTTAGGACAAAGCCACTGGATCTCCATGACACGTGGCAACAACAGGATATCTGAGAGGAATCTGTAGAGAGAGGAACATGTGTGTGTGTGTGTATGTGTGTAGAAAGAGAGAGAATATATGTTTGTGAATGCACATAGAGAAACAGATATAGATATAGATACTCATACATATAGACAGATAGATATAAATGGATGATAAACAGGTAGATACACAGATATGTGTATGTTACACAAGTATGTTAATATGTTCACATAATTATTTTAAAATAAAAGACTGTTTTAGGCGTACAAAAATCTGTCAGAACTAGATTGGCACAAGCAAAGGTGCTAAAAAAGTTATCAGCAGAAGACAAATTTTCTTACAGCAGTATTCAGCCACACAAAATAATGAAGAGCATCATAAATAAATATGGGGCTGTCTACCTATCTGTCTATGATTTTTATTATATTTTATACTTCATTAAAATATAATTTGCTTTTCAAAATAGAGTACTACTGCTTAGGGAGGCCTGGTATGAACTTACCACATTCTCTATTTTAGAGACAAAAGCCAAACCAAACCAAACCAAAACAAAAAGTTCTCACACAAGAGAAAAATGTCCTCTGGATATGACTGGCATTAGACTCCATACCTCTCTCACAAAAACTTCCTTTGATACAAACTATCAGATTGCTTAATCAGTTTCTCATTTTCCAATAAGTTGGTAAATTTGAGGAGGCTTCAAAAGACACTCAACTAACTGGAATTTTTCTGATAATGAAAACCTCTCAGTTAACTGTAATTGTTCTGATATGGAGAACCTCTCAGTTAACTGGAATAGATCTGATACTGATAACCTTTTAATAGAACAGAGGTCTGACTCTAAGTCCATGGACATTGTTTCCCCTCTTCTTATATTCTAGTCAGTGGCAATATTTGCTGCCCAATACTGCTCCTCCATTTCTTTCCTAGAGTAGTTTTTTCTAACTGTTTCCTGTGAGAGATTAATGTATCTATTAAGTGTGTCCCATGGCAAAACTTAGTGGAACAGTAAATTGCACAAGCCTATTTTTCTATAGGATGCCATGGAATCATAAGTACGTTGGCATACATGATAAATCTGTAAGAAAGCAACGACAATGAATTATGTTTCCCATACTATTCTTATTGAACACAAGTTACGTGTCCAACACTTATGCTTAAATGTTTATATTTGCAATCAATGTATCAGGTGATCAGAAAAGAATCCAGCTCTTAAGATTAGTGTCAACTTGCTTGGGGAATCCTGTGGAGGATGGGAAGAAAGAATTGTAGAAGCCAGAGGGGTCAAGTACACCATGAGAACACAGCCCACAGAATCATCTCATAGGGGCTCACATGCTGTGGAATGCAGTCACATGGGTGAGCCTCTGTGTGGCACAGCTCTGAGGACTCTGTGTCCTGAGGACTTTATGCTGTCACAGAGTCGCCCTCACATCCCTCTTAACTATAAGAGGGATTTGAAAACTTTAAAGGGGCTTCTGGTTCCTCACTGTGCAGTATCTCTGGTATTCACAGTATTAATGCCTGATCTCTTCCAGGCATTGCTGCTGGAGCAGATTCATGATTCAATCACCACCCTAGGAAAGAACTTAGAAATTTAGATTGTCAACAGTGACCACCACTCGGGAAAATAAGGTTGTTAGTGAAGCTAGGCTGAGATGTTTTTACTACTGAGATACACACACACACACACACACACACACACACACACACACACACATATATATATATGAATCTTAGGGGACAATATGAAGTCCAGAAAGGCACACTCTTATTAATTAGTTAACTAGTTAACCTAGGGACTCTTTATGGTCAGGGAACAAGAACAATGGCACCATTAGCTGACATGACTCTACTGAAGCTGGACTGGTAGTAATTGATCTCTTATACCCATTTTTGCCATCAACTTCCTGATATCATTTATTAAGAATTGCTAATGCATTCTGAGGATTTGAGGGAGATATGACTGATTTTTACATAAAAGCTTAGATTTGTGATTCTTTTAAGATTTTTACAAGATTAATTTTAAAGATAAATAGTAAAACAATTACTTCTTTATTTGTAACAGCAAATTGCTGCCTGCAAGGAAGAGAAACTGGCTGAGAAAATACCTCTCTTGCTTACACTTTGTTAATCAATAACAAGTTGCTTAGTTATGATTGTATGTGAGTTTTTAAAAATAATTTGTTTTCTTTACCTGTATTACATAATGCTATTTCTTGTAAAGATATTGGAAAATACATACGTGGTTTCCATAATCATTTACTAGAAGAAAACTAAAATGTAATCACATTGTAATTGTTTGAAAGATTTTGCTGGGACATATGAGCTATGGAAGAAAGAATAAAGTATGGTGCGGTGTGACTGGAACATTGTTTCTCCCATCCATCAATCGTGTGTGTGTGTGTGTGTGTGTGTGGTGTGTGTGTGTGTGTGTGTGTGTGTGTGTGTTTTCTCTCTTTCCTTACCTTTCTTGCCAGCTCCAGTACATTATTAAGCTTTGTTTCCTCAGGGAAAAAAGTCTGCTGAGCCACTCTAACCACTCACTGCCTTTGGCAGCAGCCTCTGTAGGTATCTAGATCTACCCTGTCCGTGGCTCTAAGCATTGACTCCCAACAGCTGCTTGAGGAGCCTGCATGTGTCTGACCTAGGACTTCTGTATGCATATTTTAGTTGGGTAGTTTGATGTTCTTGTGGGACTCTTGACAGTAGGAATGTGGTGTCTCTGACACTTTTGCCTGCTCATGGGATTTTTTCCTCCTACTGGGTTGCTTCTTCCAGCCTTGATATGAGGGTCTATGTCCTATTGTATTTTGTTATGCTGTGTTTGGTTGAATACCTGGGAGGCCTGTTATTTTCTGAAAAGAAATGTTTGAAAAGTGGATCTGAGGAGGTTGTGGGAGTGGGGAGTCTTGGAGGGATGAGGGATGGGGTATAATGTGCAAAAGAAGAACTTTTAGAAAGATTAATGTCATCTTTGAAAATAAAGACACACATCTGAGTGAGATAATGAGAGCAAAGAGCTACAAACGAAAGATGAAGTGCTGATTCTCTACAATCAGTAGATAAACACGTAGGGCCTGGGAGATGGCTTGGTAAATCATTTGTCTTCTAAGCGTGAGCACTGCACTGGTACTTGGATCTACAGAACCAACCTAAAAGCCGGGCAGATATGGTGGACCACATGTAATCGCAACCATGTACAGAGGCAGAGGCAAGAATCCCAGGGCAATGTGGCCATCTGATAGACAAAATCGTCTGGCTCTGGCTTCAATGAGATACCTTGCCTCAAAATAGAAGGTGGAGAGCAGTTGAGGGAAGAACTGGACATCAACTTCTGTCCTCCATGTGTACAAATGTGCATCCACACCATCACACATGTGTGAATCCACACACATACAAACATACACACACACACACCCACTTAAGAAAGTGTGGTTTTAAAAGCTAGGGAGATGGTTCATTTGGTAAAGTGTTTGCTGCACAATCAAGGACCTGAATTTAGATCCCCAGAACTCACATAGAAAGCTGGATGCACACCACTAGTCCCAGTGCTGGGAAGGCAGAACCAGGAAGATCCCTAGAGTGCACTGGCCAGTGATTCTATCCAAGTGGATTGAGAAAAACAAATAAAAAAATAGTGGAGAGCAATTGAGGAGGACCAATCCAGAATCTATATTCTGTATTGGTGCCTGTATACACACACACACACACATACACACACACACACACACATACACACACACACCATACATACATACATACACACACACACATCATACATACATACATACATACATACATACATACATACATACATACATACATACATATGTGAGATTTCCAAAGAAGAAATCAGTTCTACCAGAAAAGCACTGTAAGCTAACATTTCTAAATTGAGGGCAAAGGTTGTGCTTATCAGCTAACTCCATTTGTTCTTCTTGTTATTATTTTCATTGGTTATCATGAGCTAGAAGTTGTTATGGTGATGAGAGAGGACTCAAAGAGAAGCCTCTTAACTAGCGCTTCTCCTTGTGTTACTGTGCAAGTGAATCACACTGCAACATGTAAGTCAGGAATGGAATCTATGTCCCTAACTCTACCGTGTAGGGTGCTGCTGGTGCTGCCGTTGGTCAGTGGGCTGCATTTTGAGTTGAGAGGTTGCATCACATACACTTGGGGAAATGGAGGACACTCTTTGGGGACTGGCCTCAGTGATGCTAAATCTAACAGGGATGGAGCTCGTGGAATCACCGAAGTCACATGAGACATTAAGAATTGTTATGTTTCCTTCAAAACTCACCACCTAACAAGGAAAATGCAACAGTTAACAACCAGCCCCCAGCCAGGGAAGCACAAACATGTCCAAACTCATTACCCTGGGTGTCCAAGTTCTCTGTACATTGCCTCCAGTTATCTTCATTTGCCTTGTCATCATGGTGATCCCTTCCAGAAGAGCCATGATAAATACACAGAATTATTTGCTTGGGTAAAAAGCAATATCAACCTTTTGTCTTTTCTGTTGTCGATTCTTTTGTCTTTGAAAAAGTTGTTCTTTCTCCCTGCCTGTTCTTTTCAGGACATGAGATATCCACCCCAGACCTCTCCATTCTGTTTTCCCCAACTATCCCAATGTATGCAACCAGAGCAGCTGAGTCTTGCTAAGCTTGAATTTTAACCCCTGGATTCTGCTGCCTATAAGGAATGGTGGGAACATTTTCAGAAAGAGTGTGATAGTGGGAACTAATTGATGATTGAGTCGGGGAGGGGGAAAGAGATTGTCTAGACCGTATTTACACCTAGATATGGAGTATGATTTATTACAGGAAGAGGCAGGTTCTTGGGACTTTGAAAGGTAGATGGGCAACTATTCACCAAATGGAATTTACTGCTCAGATCACTATTGCAAAAGTGCAGCAAAATAAGCTCCCAGCCATACCCATTTTTATATGATAGACACCCCATTAAGGGAAAGAATGAACTATGTTTTCTATTCCTGTCCACTGATTTGCACCTATCTGTTGGGTGGCTATTTCCGCTCAATTGAAGCATTTCTTCCTGGAAGACTGAAGAGGCTCAGGGGGCTCAGAAAGCTCAGAACCCCAAGATTCACAGAGCTCATAGCAGTAGACAACTTCTGGCAGATGAGACTTCCAGGGGGAGCTGCTTGCAGGCAGGTCAGAGCACTCCAAAGATGTAGCATCCCTGACTCATCTGCCATGGTAGGGTGGGCATTTTGATGAGGAAGGTGCCTTTGAATCCAGCATTCCCCTGTACGCAACCACAGTAATCTACCAAGTTCACTAACTTGACTTGGGAGGAATCATTTTGCTGGCCTGTCATTGGTGCTTCATCTGGGGCGAATAACATTTGTTCACACCTCCCAAGGTAGGGTCATACAACAGAATCACTGCACTGAACACGTTCTGTAGATCCTGAATATGTAATGAAGCCTGTCTACATAATCTCCTGTCAAAAAACCAACCAAACAACCAACCAAACAACCAACCAAACAAACAAACAAAAAACCAAGACCAAAAGTGGCAAAAATAAGCCCTGAGAACCAGCCAGAATTATATTGTAGACACACGGCCTTCATCGGAAAGAGAGATTAAGCTATTTTTTTTCCATTTTCCTTCAGTTGCCTATAACCTATTTTATCCCTTAATTACATGGCAGGATGATAAAAAATAAAGTTCTCTATAGCTCTGCATGGAATCACTCTGTGCTGCAGATGTGTCAAAGCTAATTCTCAGTCCAAATAAGCAAGAGAAAGTGAAGGGTCAATCTGGATGGGAAGAGCTTCAATTCTCCCACAAACCCATGGTGAGGAATACATGCCTTCTGTTTGGACAGAGGCTGGATTTGCCTCTTTCTAAACACATGCCAGGCAGACAGAAGGAAGGCTCGCCAATTACCTTGTACCTGTAAGAAGAAGAAAGTATATTTTCAGAGAAGCCACATTTCTGGAGAAACCTCCTACATAGAAGAAGGAAAGACTGAGAATAAATAACTTGCATAGTAGACAAAAGTAGTGCAGCTCAAGAGGGACTGAAGAGGTATTCCCAGGACAGACAGGAACAGTACAGAGAAGGAATCAAGAGTCAGAATTTATCCCATATTCACACTTTCAGTGTGTTAATAACTATTGTTAATACACATATGAGATGTCAAATACGGTACAGAAGACTGACCTGCTAAATGTCCCTGAATATCCATGTCTATCTACGACCTTAGAGTATCTTGAGATGTTTTTCTCAGACATGATTAATAGAGATGGAGATTAATAGAGATGCTGGATTAAGGTTGATCCCAAATGAAGTAGCTTACGTCTTTGTAAGGAATGGAGAGGATGCACAGTGACGTGCCTACAAATGAATGCTGTGTGGGGATGGAGGCAGAGACTGGAGGCATATGCCAACAAGCCACACAGTGTCCCTGGCTGCTGTCAGCCACAATACCAAGGAAGGGGCCCAGATAGGCCTGCCCTCATGAAGGAATGGTCCCTGGCAACACTTTGATAGCGGACATCCTGTCTTCTAAACTGTAGGTTAGCACACATCTTTTAGTTAAGTTGTCCAGATTGAGGTTAGTTTTGACAGTCCTAACAAACTGCATTACAAATGAGCACATTATATCTAGATTTAAAATAAAATGTACTGCTTACATTTCCTGGACTCTGATAACATTCACAGATCTCCATCCCAAAGGCTAGAACAAGAATTCAAAATTACTTAAACCAAGATGCAGCCTTTCATAAAATTCTTAAGGGGTCTCAGCCTCTGCCTGCTATCTCTGGTTCCCTTCCCTCTCCTTATAGGCCCTCCTCATGTCATTCAGATGAGGAGCTGAAGGTGGGATTACATGGTGCTACGGTGATTGTGAAGGCAGGGACTTCCTCCAGTCATCTTGTCAGATCCCATCACTGAAACTTGGCTCTTCTGGTCTCCATGGAGATGACCCTTTCTGCCTAGCTGCTGAGCTTCTGGCTGACAGTCAAGGAGGAAGCCAATGGCAGGTGAACTTGAGCTCTGTGCTGTTTCAGCCCAGGCAGGCTCTTCTCTGACTCTCATTCTGTATCTCCACCTGGAGGACCATTCTTTGCAGATTCCAGTCCATGTGGCTGCTCCTGCATCACAAGACTGTGGATTGTGTGGCCTTTGAGGTACTAATAAAATCAAACATCCTTCTTGGCTGCTCTTTAACTGAACACAGACTATGCCAGCCTCCTTCACCCTCCTACCTTCTCATTTTCCACATTAATAGACTCTGCATCTTCCTTAAAGTCATCCTTATTGTCTTCTGTGAACTATTCCTTCACACACCCCAAAGGAAATTAGCCATGGTGATCTCACCAAAACCCCTAGACTCCATACAGTGCATACAGCCTGTGCTGTATTTATTACAGTCACTTCCGTTGTCTCTGAGGGAGTAACATGTGCCGCGATCTATCAATTTAGGTCAGGAGCTTCCACTCTGCATCCCTAGAGAGGTCACCTGTGAAGTTTTAGGAAAAGGACCAGACACCTGGGAGAAACCTAGAGTCTCTGGTTTTGTTAGGCATGAGCTTGACATTAGCTTGGATGTTTCAAATTGGAATTCTTTTTCTTTATGATACAAGGTATCACCCTGTTGCATAGGCTGGCCTAGAACCCCAAACCTCCACCTCCTGAGCAACGAGATGACAAGAAGTCCTTAGAATGCCCATTTCTTAAAATGAGTGTGTGTGTGTGTGTGTGTGTGTGTGTGTGTGTACACGTACATACTAAGTCACATAGAGGCCAGAGGAAACTGCCAGTTATCCTCCTCGGTATCTTTCCAATTATTTTTAAACAGGGTTTCTCAATGATCCTGGAGCCTTGGGATTCAGCGAGGCTGGCTGTACAGCAAGCTCCAGGGACTGTCTATAGGCACACCACTCCAGGGACCACCTACAGGCACACCACCCCCAAGTGCTGAGATTAAAGACATATTGGCTTGATAAGCTTTTCATGTTGGTTCTAAATCTCTGGACTCAGACCCTCATGTAGTGAAGTGCTGAACTTACACCCACCTCCCCAGTTCCCCAAACTCATGCTTCTGATGCCACAGATCATTTGAGAGCCCAGCTTAGATTGGGAGGCTGGCCTCTGTCTAGCAAAGGGTTTCCTGTCAGATATTTTGCCATTTAACTGTTTCATTTTTTCAATTAAATCTTATTAACATTTGCCTAGTTTCCCCTACAGCTGTTGTCACAGTGACAATGTCACTTGTCCCTGAAAAACAAGACAGAGCTTTGAAGTGGAGGTCTCCAGGCATCAGTGCTACACTCCTCAGGGGCTTCAAAATGACACTCAAAGAGAACAGCAACCTCTCTCTTCTGGAGTCAGAAAGAGGGGCAGCCTGTTAACTTCAGCTGTCCATGAAACCCACTCTGTGGGCAGGAGTTACCCTTAAATGGTGGGAACCTCCACACTGTACCTCCCCTGCCTGAGAATCTAAAAGCTGTTCAAAACA
Organism: Grammomys surdaster; assembly: GCF_004785775.1. Lineage (NCBI taxonomy): Eukaryota > Metazoa > Chordata > Mammalia > Rodentia > Muridae > Grammomys > Grammomys surdaster. Next base: position 1,639,401 of record NW_021604753.1, on the reverse strand, counting down.
CTTCTCATCATTCCATACAAGCAAAGAAGGCTGTTGTCAGGAAGGATGCACAGGTACTGTGATGTTTCCTGGTGTGACGCTCAGATGTGAGGGCAGAAAGATGCACTGTTAGCAGGAAAATGACAAACTAGGAGCCTGTAGGGCAGCAACTCTCAACCTGTGGGTCAAAGCCCCCACAGGCTCACATATCGGATCTCCCGAATAGTGGATATTTAAATTATGATTCATAACAGTGGCAAAAATCACAGTTGTGCCATAACAATGAAATAATTTTATGACTGGGGGTCACCACAATGTGAACTTCGAAGGTCACAGCATTAGGAAGGTTGAGAACCACTGCTCTAAGAAGACTTTCTCAAATAAGCTGAGGTCACAGAAGAGAGAGGAACCTTTGAGGGAGAGCCGTCTTAGTGACACATGTACAGTTCTCCTCTACAATGCTTGCCCTCCGTGGTTGGATCGTCTCTAGTCAAACTGAAGATACTCCATTGATGATGGTGTGGAATCATTTGTATCCTTGACCAGTGGGGACAGGGGGTGGGGGGGGTTCACCCTTGCTTCCTTCCCGCTGCTATGACCTGGAGACTGGTTGTGATTTCTCCGATTTCTAGTAGGCCAGCGAGGTGTAAATGTAATAAGAGAAGACAGATTCCAACTTTTCCCCCTTTATTGTTGTGAAAGCCATATTAAGCTGGTCTAGACTGTCTGAGAAAAGCCGTGGGGCCAGCTTATCAGGGACAAAGCCATTCTGTGCTTGAAGATGTCTTCTCTGCTGCTGATCACCTACCACTTAGAAATAATTTTCAGCATTTACTACAGTGACTACCAGGCTCCACTGCTCCGTCACTGCCAGGAGCCACATCAACCCCGGAGCTGGAGCTGGGGTGAAACCCTAGAAGCAATTACCTGACATGTGAAAGGTGACGAGTGAGAAAGGACTTATTCTGGGTGCACAGCACTGGGCATTAGGGTGATTGTTCCCACTTAGAAGACAGAATATAGACAGAGATAGTACAGGGAATTAATAATCATTATAATTAGCAAAACACAAGCATTGTCTACTCCTCTGAAACTGCTAAAGAGATTTATATACTTGTTCCATTTGATCCTCTTAATAATGCTGAGGGGAAAAGATGATGTTAAGCATCATCCTGACTTGCAGATGGGAAAATGAAGGATTCTTCTGGATGCATACGGCTGAGATATGAGTAAGCTGGGGCTTCAGTCCCAAGAATGGGGATGAGGGCCTGTGGAAGATGGCTAAGTGGGAAAGAGCCCTTGCTGTGCAAGCTTGAGGACCTAGGTTCACTTGCACATCTGGGACAGAGAAACCTCTTATAGCAGTGGGTCAAAGTGAAGCCTCAGAACAGGTAAAAGTGCTGAAATCAAGTGATTCCGGAGAGTGCTTGGTCACTTCACCTAAGGGCCAAAGAATGGCACAGAAGAGGAAATGGAAGGACTATGGGAGTCAAAGGATGGGGAGGAGCGTGATGGAGTGCTGTCTTCTGAGCATGACGCAGTTGCTGTAACTGTGAGTTCACTGTGATTGCCTAAATGGAAGAAGTAGGGTAGGAAGAAGACTATTTGGGGAAAGGAAAGGGATCAACAGGAGTGGGAAGGGAGAAGTGGAGGGGTGAGTGTAATCACGATGTGTCGTATACAAGTGTGATTTGTCAAAACTAATAATAATACCATCAAATGCACATGCCTGTAAAGCCAGTGTGGTAAGGAGTGCATGTGGAGAAACACTATGGCATTCCAGCCAGCACCAGAGAAAATCCTGAGCTCCAGGTTCCTGTGTCTTAAGGGAGTAATGCAAAGAACGTAGAGCAGGACACCTGTTTGCCCCACCCATTCACAAACACACGCATTGATGTGCACACCACTCACATAAACACACACATGCTCCTCTACATGCAAAAGAAATGATGCCAAAATTATTTTACATTCACCACAACAATTAGGTTATACACCTCCATTTCAATAGAGGTGGAATCTTAAACATCCAGGCAGCAATTTGAGGTTCACAAGAGGTAGAGTGCCCAGGGAGATAAAGTAGGGTACATTAAGCAACCCCAAACACTGGTCTCGATCTTTCTGGTATTTTGGGTCTACATCTAACTCTGATGACAATTCCAGGTATGACAATTCCAGTCATGAATGGACTTCAGAATCTTCTACTTACTTGCCACTCATCACTAGGCGCTGACTGACAATGTAGCATCTCTTCAACTGACCACTCTTTGTATCTTGCATTGGAGAATTTCTTGAAGTCATGAGCTTCCCTGGGCACTTGAGCATCTCCAGCAGCCTCTAATCACCAGGTGCCTGCAGCACCATCCACCTCCATTGGCATGATAAAAAAAGTGCCCACTTTCTGTCAGGCCCACTAATTGTCAGGCAGGGGACTCACCCTCAATCAAGGACCAGGTCTCAGTGTTTAGTGCATGTCACAATCTATGGGCCTGGAAAAGCGAGTTTCTGAACCTCAGCCTCATCTCCAGAGTTTCAGAGGAGTTGCTTCTAGAATAGGTCAAAGATTTGCATTTTTCATACCTTGCTGATGGTACTAACTCTGCTGGGCTGGGAATCATTGACTCGGTCCATCCTGTTCTGTATTAAGAGACTTGCGTATATCTAATCCTGAAAGACTGCTTCAGGAAGAGTGGGCAGTGCTGAGGATTGCCCCCCTCACCTGTCAAGAAAATAAGGTCTGGCTTAGACACCGATTCTGTAAAACGTTTGGGTAACAGAAAGGAACCTGGAGTTGCATTCAGAGCATATAACTTTAAGCCTGTATGAAAACACCAAACGGGGCTATGAAAACATCTCTATTTATTTTGCATTGTATTTCTTTTAGGACTGTGTGTGTGTGTGTGTGTGTGTGTGTGTGTGTGTACGTGCGCACACACACAAGCATACATACATACATGCACCTCAAAGATTAGAAAAAGCTGTCAGATCCTTTATAATAGTGATTCTCCACTTTCCAAACACTGTGACCCTTTGATACAGTTCCACGTGCTGTGGTGATCCCCAATGATAACATTACTTTGTAGCTATGTCATAACTGTAATTTTGCTACTGTTTTGAATTATAGTGTAAATATCTGATATGCAGCATATCTGGTATGTGACCCCTGTGAAAAGGTCGTTGGACCCCAAAGGAGTCACAATCCGAAGATTAAGAACCAGCAGCTCTAGGTGTTTACTAATATGGGTCTCACTTTACACCCCTGAGCCATCTCTCCAGCCCCATGTCTCTTCATGGTTGGTAACAACAGCAATAATAATAACAAGTGGTATTGTCCTAATTTTGTAATTTTGTACATCAATTGTCAAACACACCTTCTGATCATATTTTCTGAAACCAATCTTCTTTTTCAATCTACTCACTAAATAGATAATCACCACCTAATCATAAGAAATAATACCTGTGAAGTCATGATTTTTCACTTGCTAATTAAGTCCCCTCTAAAATGCATTAAGGTAACTAAAAATTTTCATGTACCACCTAAGTGCATTGTACCACCTGTGGTGTCTGTGATCACACTTTATTTGTCACAGAGCCTTAGAAGCTGTAGAGTGTTATACAAACTCAAAGTGCTGTCATCACCTAGAATGAGGCAGGACAGTTGTCATAACTGTCTAGAAAGTGAGAGGTCAAGAGAACTAAAGTGGCTCTCTCTCTCTCTCTCTCTCTCTCTCTCTCTCTCTCTTTCTCTCTCTCTCTCTCTCTCTCTTTCTCTCTCTCTGGTGCAAATTACAGCTGCAAAACTTCAATTCTCCTTCTGCTCTTCTGACCACAAGGACCTGGCATCCCCTCTCATCTCAGAGCTGCCCCAACACTCTGGGGTATGTGTGCAGTGGGAGATGATGAACTGAACAGGCTGAGCCATCGGAACCAGGAGGTGAATCCACAGCACTCAGAGTACCCATCAAGCTTCCGTTACTTCTCTCCTAAGTATTAAGAGTGGGCTCCACTCTGGAAGAGCCCATTAGTGGCTTCAGGACAGCACTTTCCAAGGAAAACATTGTAGCAGAGGCTTGGTAGTGTCTGAGGCAAACTTGTCTTCTCTGTGTCCCCCTGATGATACAGCTATGTGGCTACTATATCCTCATGGACTCATCTCAGGTCCCCAGGAAAGAATCTCATTCTGAAACAGCTTTTCTCCCCTGTGTGAAATTTAACTCACCCCAAAAGCTTTTTGAAAATTTACTGTAGAAACCCACATCCCAGAACAGTGGAACTGAAACCATAGATGTGAGGCATTAGACATCGGTAGTTTTTAAGCACCTCAGCTAACCAGAATCCACATCATTGGTTAAGAACGAGGTTTTGATGATGGAGAAAAATCCTGCAGTACTTGAGGGTTTCTGTAACCAAAATGCACAGTTCCTTCTGCTCTAAGCACCCCACGGCCTTGCCTTTCACTACTGTCCCCTGAGCTCCTGCACTGGATTTAGCTTTTCCACTTTTTTGGATTTTCAAAGGAGGGACTAAATAGCAACCTTGAATGTTCACCAGGCACTCGTGTTTGTTGACAAATGTTGTTATGTTTTAAATGCAATTCACTAGGTCCTCAAAATAAGTAGCTATTACAACATTATATGCTGCTTTGGAGAAGAGAGCTGTGACTTGCCTTCTAGTATGTTCCTTCATTATAACGGCATGCCACCAACATAAGGAGAATAGCAAGATCTGCCATTCAGTATAATATTTCTCTTCAACTTGTAGAGACACTTCAATAGACTATGGCTAGGTCCAGATCATTTGTGAGAGTGATTTTTCTCTTTCCTGAAAACATGGAACTAGCAGAGCAGGAAGAAGAGGGGAAAGAGATGGGGAAAAGAAAACAGAATAAAACCCTCTGTGCATCCTCATGTGGCTAGTCTCTCTCAGTGCACAGCAAAGGTCAATTGCCGTTGGTGATGTTCTTGCGTGGAGAGAAACAGTGGATATGAAGGATGAATCAGCATATAGCTCATGTGACAGGTGGAAAGTCTCCATGGAGATCAACGTCTGCCCTTGAACTTTGTGAAAACCTCACTAATGTACAACACAGTCTCTCTTTTTCTCATGTTAATCTGAGTAGATTCCCAGTACTAGCAATAAAAAGAAAACACAAGTTAATACGATTGCATGTGCAGTATGAGGAGGGTGTTCAAGATGTATAAAGCTGTTGAGTACTAGTCCAAAATTCACTACTGAGAAAACACAAGATTTAGGCTTAGATGCAGGGCAGCTCCAAGCTTACACACAGGAGCTGTGGCATCTTGACAAATATTTTACTTCTGTGAATCACAGGGGTTTGTTCTGTGAAAATTAAACATTAATCTAGCATGTGGCACTTTGTGGGGTCATCCACTCATCATAAACCTCATTCCTGTGTTTGACTTAGAAGCAATATGGGAAAACACAGAAATGATTTCTGAGGGCATTCCACCCAAGACTGGGCATGGCCTGGGTTTCATGCAATCAAAACCACTCTCTCCTTGCTTGTGGCTGTGGGAGGAGACCTACCATCCTGTCACCCAAAGAAGACATTTCTACACTCCTGACTCCATGCATCCCAGGGAGCTTCAGAGCAGCCAATTAGGATATTTTGTCCTCAAAGTGTTCAGTGGAGGCAGGTGGGCAGAACAGGTCACAGAACTCTGGGTGCAGAAGAGGAAACAGTTCACTAGGGCATGTGCTTTGAAAGTGCCTCATTCTAAAATAAAAAATGATTTAATAAAAAAAATAAAACTGGGTCACTGAGTTGAAATGCATCAGGATTCTCATTAAAAGTTTCAGTTTTCCTCATCTGGCTTCCCAAAAATACAGGGATGTGAGGACATTCTACTTTGTGGAGAGATCATAGAAAAGTTGGGGCTTTGAAAGTAGACAAACCTGGATTCAAGGTTGAGGTTTGTTAGGTCAGTGGTCTCAGTCAGCCCAAGTTCTTCATGAACCTCAGCTAACCTCTCTATATACTAAAGCATTTTAAAAATGCCTGATTCGTTGAGTTAATAAACATGGGCTGGGAGAAGACTCAGTTTGTAACATGCTTACTACACAAGCATGAGGACAAGAGTTCAATCCCCAGGACTAACACAAAAATGCCAACTGTGTCGGCGTGCATAGTAATCCCGCTCTTTGGAAGCAGAGGCTGTGTGACCCTGTGGCTCACCAGCCAGCTCATCTAAACTACACAGCCACTCTAAGCTACTGGGAGACTCTCTCAAAAAAGAATGGTGGATTGTATATGAGAAACAAAGCCATAAGCTACACTTTGGCGTTCACATGTGTGTATATGCACCCTTATGCACAAATAAATTTATTAAGCTTGTTATGACATGCCTACACTGTGTTCGCCGTACTGTTTATGCTCAGTGTAATTGGGTACATCCACCTGTTCCAAACATCCAGTTTCAGTGTGATCCAGAAGAACAAGTACTCTGTGTCCAGACAGGGTTGGCTTGGAGTGCCATTTTGGCTTTGAAGAAGCTATGACATCATTCTCCTTTCAGACTCTGTTTCCTTCTCAGTAAAAAGGCATGGACAGTACCTGTATGAGGTAGACCTTGACTCTCACTCACCTAGTTTCTCTTCCTTCCACATAGGAGTAGAATTTTACTATCCAGGACCCTCGGCTCCAAGGTTAATCTGAATAGACATTTTTAAGATGTTTTAGTATATGTACAGGTTAGCTGAGGTTCATGAAGAACTTTGGCTAACTGAGACCACTGACCTAACAAACCTCAACCTTGAATCCAGGTTTGTCTACTTTCAAAGCCCCAACTTTTTCTTTCCTGGAGGAGGAAATGCCACTCTGTCCCCTATCTAAGGGATGGCTCTGCTCTGGTCAGTGTCAAAAGAAAATGCTCTGGCCAATGAGACAAGGCCCACTGTGTCCTTGGGACTTCTGGGAGAATTTTTGTTTCTTCTTCCATGCATCTCTTACTCATTTCTGCTTGTCTGCCCTACCTCTGGTGCCTTGGACTACTTAAGAACAGCCTATGGATGAAGCTAACAGCCAAGTAACATAGAGGAGATGCATCACAAGAGTCCAGGTACTTGTATCAGCATTTATTCCCTCAATCAACCATATTGAAACCTGCCTTAGTCTGAGTTTCCTGTTCCAGGCAATAATAAATGACCTGTCATTTAAACCAGCTGGAATTGCAATTTCTGTCATTGCATCCAAAAGTATCCTAGTTGATGAGGGCTAATTACGATACTGCACGTGTTAAATCACTTGTCCCAGTCAACCCTGGCACCCCAGTAAAGGCAAAACAAATGATTATATCTTACCACTGGCGCCTTCGTCATGATAATCATCATTACTAGTCACATAGCTACTCACAATAAAAACAAGTACCACAGCTACAAAAATAACATCGACCATTCCCTCTGTGCCTGCCACAGTTGTAAATGCTTAACATATTTAAATTATTTAGTCTTCACAGGGCCTCATAAGATAAAAGTTATAATCATCCCAACCTTCCAGATGGGGAAAATGAGGTGCAGAGGGAGCGAGTTATTTCCCTAAGGGCTCACAGCTGGCAGGTGAGAGTGTAAACCCAGCAGCCCAGCACCAGATCCGTGACAGAGAGAGAGGAAGACCACGAGCAACACTGGTCGGCTTCCTCATGTGGCCTTTTCTTGTTACTGCAGCTGCTGAGTAAAGCCAATGCAAGTGAAAAGGGCTCCAAGGAAGCACTAACCAAAAAGTGGAAGGGGTGTGATCTGAGAGTTAGGAGTGCTTGTATGACCCGAGTAAGATGCAAAATCACACTGATACTAAATTGCCTACCCTTAAACTAGAGGCAAGAGGGCTGAGGAGATGGTGCAGCCATCAAAGCTTCTGCTGTACAATAATGAGGACTTGATTTTGATCCCAGAACCCATTTAAAAAAAAAGAATATCCAGACCACTTGGTTATGTGCACTTGGAATCTCAGTGTTGGGCAGGCGGACATATGCAGATTCTGGGGTTCCTTAGCTTAATGGGATCCATGAGTCCCAACTTGACTGAAAATGGATGTTCACTTTAAACCTTCAAATATGTGTATTTCATTTGGAGTACCCTAAAAGGTCAAGAAATTAGTGTGGAGCCTTAGGGTGGGTGGGGGTTTTCAAAAGAGTGGTATAACAGGTTAAAAGGGAATAAAGAGACAGAAATTTGGTGGAGGATAGGAGGGTAGGGTACAGGAGAAATAAATCCCACTAAAAACCGTTCAAAAAGTTATATGGAAACCTAATACTGTAGAGGCTTCTTGATGGATAGATAAGTAGTAGATAGATGATGGATGGATACATAAATAAGTGATAGACAGCAGACAGACAGACAGATATAGATAGACAGATGATGATAGATAGATGATAGATAGATGATAGATAGATAGATAGATGATAGATAGATGATAGATAGATAGATAGATAGATAGATAGATAGATAGATTGGTAGATGATCGGTAGATAGATAGATAGATTGGTAGATGATATGTAGATGAAAAGAGGCAGAAAGAGAGAGAGAGAGAGAGAGAGAGAGAGAGAGAGAGAGAGAGAGAGAGAGAGAGAGGTTAAATTGCCTTATAATGAGGAAACAATGTCCTTCCTAGGCACCAGAGGTTAAGAGCTAATCCTACTAACAGAAATGGGTTATCCTCTTTTGGAATTTCTGGCCATTGATATTCCATAGATGTTCCCAAACATTACAGGTTATTGTCAATCTTATTGGTTACCCTCCAAAATGCAACAGTAAGGCTATATTGCTGAAGACACTGTGTACTTGTGTCAGAGAACATGGAGAAATCAAGCTGGTGCAAACCTGGAGGCCTCAACCCTACTGAATAACTTCCGTAGTTCCAGAAGGTGCTATGAACAATGCTAGTATAGAAAGGGATTATCGACTTATGCACCTATGAACCCTGAGACCCATAATAATGACTGACCTGGTACAACATGTGCACTGGTGTAATGGTGCCAGGAACATCATAAGAGTAACTAACCACTCTCTGATTGGATTTAACTTCCACTCCAGAAGAAACATATATATTTGGCACCATTCCTGGGCCATGGGCCGGTGGATAGACAGGTTGTAGGCCCTAGGGAAGACCCTACAACTGTTACTTTGCTAAATGGACATAGAATAAAACCAATTCCTAGTGAGTCATCATAGACTGATGCAGTGCTCAACCTTCATCAGAGGAAACATCTATTTGCACTAGATGACAAATAACACCAGCACCCACAACTGGTCAAAGTGCAGAGAGTAAGAGACTAAGGAATGCTTAGCCTTAAATAGGTCTCCCTCCCTCCCTCTCTCCCTCTCTCCCTCTCTCCCTCTATGTATGTATGTATGTATGTATGTATGTATGTATGTATGTAT